>NC_052315.1:35571596-35871596 GCF_016432855.1 Salvelinus namaycush
CGAGAGAGACACTTAAGTGTTTTAGTACTATATCTCTTGACACAATGATGAAAATAATCATGGCCTCTAAACCTTCAAGCTGCATACTGGACCCTATTCCAACTAAACTACTGAAAGAGCTGCTTCCTGTGCTTGGCCCTCCTATGTTGAACATAATAAATGGCTCTCTATCCACCGGATGTGTACCAAACTCACTAAAAGTGGCAGTAATAAAGCCTCTCTTGAAAAAGCCAAACCTTGACCCAGAAAATATAAAAAACTATCGGCCTATATCGAATCTTCCATTCCTCTCAAATTTTAGAAAAAGCTGTTGCACAGCAACTGAATGCCTTTCTGAAGACAAACAATGTATACGAAATGCTTCAGTCTGGTTTTAGACCTTATCATAGCACTGAGACTGCACTTGTGAAGGTGGTAAATGACCTATTAATGGCGTCAGACCGAGGCTCTGCATCTGTCCTCGTGCTCCTAGACCTTAGTGCTGCTTTTGATACCATCGATCACCACATTCTTTTGGAGAGATTGGAAACCCAAATTGGTCTACACGGACAAGTTCTGGCCTGGTTTAGATCTTATCTGTCGGAAAGATATCAATTTGTCTCTGTGAATGGTTTGTCCTCTGACAAATCAACTGAAAATTTCGGTGTTCCTCAAGGTTCCGTTTTACGACCACTATTTTTTCGCTATATATTTTACCTCTTGGGGATGTCATTCGAAAACATAATGTTAACTTTCACTGCTATGCATTTCAATGAAACATGGTGAAGCCCCAAAATTGCCCTCCCTAGAAGCCTGTGTTGCAGACATGGCTGCAAACTTTCTACTTTTAAACTCGGACAACACAGAGATGCTTGTTCTAGGTCCCATGAAACAAAGAGATCTTCTGTTGAATCTGACAATTAATCTTGATGGTTGTACAGTCGTCTCAAATAAAACTGTGAAGGACCTCGGCGTTACTCTGGACCCTGATCTCTCTTTTGACGAACATATCAAAACTGTTTCAAGGACAGCTTTTTTCCATCTACGTAACATTGCAAAAATCAGAAACTTTGTGTCCAAAAATGATGCAGAAAAATGTATCCATGCTTTTGTTACTTCTAGGTTAGACTACTGCAATGCTCTACTTTCCGGCTACCCGGATAAAGCACTAAATAAACTTCAGTTAGTGCTAAATACGGCTGATAGAATCCTGACTAGAACCAAAAAATTTGATCATATTACTCCAGTGCTAGCCTCCCTACACTGGCTTCCTGTTAAGGCAAGGGCTGATTTCAAGGTTTTACTGCTAACCTACAAAGCATTACATGGGCTTGCTCCTACCTATCTTTCCGATTTGGTCCTGCCGTACATACCTACACGTACGCTACGGTCACAAGACGCAGGCCTCCTTACAGTCCCTAGAATTTCTAAGCAAACAGCTGGAGGCAGGGCTTTCTCCTATAGAGCTCCATTTTTATGGAATGGTCTGCCTACCCATGTGAGAGACGCAGACTCGGTCTCAACCTTTAAGTCTTTACTGAAGACTCATATCTTCAGTAGGTCATATGATTGAGTGTAGTCTGGCCCAGGAGTGTGAAGGTGAACGGAAAGGCTCTGGAGCAACAAACCGCCCTTGCTGTCTCTGCCTGGCCGGTTCCCCTCTCTCCACTGGGATTCTCTGCCTCTAACCCTATTACATGTGCTGAGTCACTGGCTTACTGGTGCTCTTCCATGCCGTCCCTAAGAGGGGTGCGTCACTTGAGTGGGTTGAGTCGCTGACGTGGTCTTCCTGTCCGGGTTGGCGCCCCCCCTTGGGTTGTGCCGTGGCGGAGATCTTTGTGGGCTATACTCGGCCTTGTCTCAGGATGGTAAGTTGGTGGATGAAGATATCCCTCTAGTGGTGTGGGGGCTGTGCTTTGGCAAAGTGGGTGGGGCTATATCCTGCCTGTTTGGCCCTGTCCGGGGGTATCATTGGATGGGGCCACAGTGTCTCCTGACCCCTCCTGTCTCAGCCTCCAGTATTTATGCTGCAGTAGTTTGTGTCGGGGGGCTAGGGTCAGTCTGTTATATCTGGAGTATTTCTCCTGTCTTATCCGGTGTCCTGTGTGAATTTAAGTATGCTCTCTCTAATTCTCTCTTTCTCTCTCTCGGAGGACCTGAGCCCTAGGACCATGCCTCAGGACTACCTGGCATGATGACTCCTTGCTGTTCCCAGTCCACCTGCTCCAGTTTCAACTGTTCCGCCTGCGGCTATGGAACCCTGACCTGTTCACCGGACATGCTACCTGTCCCAGACCTGCTGTTTTCAACTCTCTAGAGACAGCAGGAGCGGTAGAGATACTCTCAATGATTTGCTATGAAAGGCCAACTGACATTTACTCCTGAGATGCTGACTTGTTGCACCCTCGACAACTACTGTAATTATTATTATTTGACCATGCTGGTCATTTATGAACATTTGAACATCTTGGCCATGTTCTGTTATAATCTCCACCCGGCACAGCCAGAAGAGGACTGGCCACCCCTCATAGCCTGGTTCCTCTCTAGGTTTCTTCCTAGGGTGTGGCCTTTCTAGGGAGTTTTTCCTAGCCACCGTGCTTCTACACCTGCATTGCTTGCTGTTTGGGGTTTTAGGCTTGGTTTCTGTACAGCACTTTGATATCAGCTGATGTAAGAAGGGCTATATAAATACATTTGATTTTAAATAAATACATTTGATGTAGTAGGTACTAAACGGTCAATAAGAACACATTGTCAAATTCCATTTCAAAAAGCTTTGCTGCATTGTGCACAAATGAAGATGACCCTTATATTCAGGAAGGGGTCCATCCTGATCGAAAATATATTGTTATCCCTAGGGACAACACCAGAATCACAATATTTTTTCCATGGCAAAAATGAAAACACAAAGCAGGCCATACTTTGGTCCTTTAAAAACCTTCGGTATGTAAAATAGTGTGCTATAGCCTGGAAAATAAATCCATTTGACTCTGGATGACAACATAATAACGTTTGTTTCCAACATTAGGGATGTTTTCCTAAACAAGTTAAATCCCCTGTGTTTTGTTTCCTTGTCACAACACTAACGAGTATCACAATATTTGTATTGTCCCAACCCTAGTCAGCTCTGTAACATTGCGGGCTAGATCTCAGAGAGGAAATGCCAGGAACTTGACTAATGAGATAAGGCCTATAATAAATACAAAGGTGAGGGTTTGGAAGAACAAAGGAGACATTGCACTAGTGTACTAAACTAATATCAGGAGGATTATTAGCAAATATTTTACAACAGATATTTGATACGGCTTTGTGATACAGAACGCGCATTGGCCATTGCGATTGCATAAGCCTCATTGGGCGGTAGGCTACAACTGCAAAGTTTTTTAGGATATTACATTTATTAATAGACGGCTACTAGCAGTGGGTATAATATTTAGAGTTGGCAATCTAGCTCATGTTTTTTAGTTTCCACTTACTCAGTTGGTGAATTATCCCCTAATAAATTAGCCTATGATATCAGTGCACATAAAGTCGCATGTAAATTTGCATCACCAGAGCATGGCAATCTGAAGGGGCATGCTCGGATGACTGTGACTGATTTAAAACACCTGAGGGTGTATCACCGGTGACACCCACAGTTAATGTCCAAATGCCCTGAATGTGACTCAGACCGCATGACAGTACCACAGTCACAGGAAGGAAAGATAGGTAGACTTATGGGCCTAGACCTCAGTAGTCATGAAGGGAGGGATTTGAGGATACAAGTTTATTAAATAGATAGTATTGAGATGCAGGTAGCTTAGTGGTTAGAGTGTTGGGCCAGTAAACGAAAGGCCTAGTTAAATAAAGTTTAAATAAATAAAAAATGAAAAAGCCCATGCTCTTACCTGCAGCTCACACCATGCCACCTCCACTGTGGTCTCTGTGTCCAGGCCCTTGTAGACAGTCTTGAAGGAACCACGTCCAATCTCAATGTCAAACTTCAGGAAACGCCCATCCGGCGACGTTCCCACCGCTTTCGTCTCTGCTTCCTCGATGTCATCCTGCACCTTTTTCTCTGCCTCTCTCTGTTCAGCCTCCACCCGGGCTTTCTCCTTCTCTTCCTCCCCCTCTTCCCTCTCCTTCACTTCACTGCCACTTCCAGGTTCTGTCGTTTGGCTTGGCGGTAGGGCAGCTAGACTGTTTGCTGGCTGAGTCACTACTGCATCCCCATCACAGATATCTTGTACTATGGCAGCCTTCTGCTCTACAGACACATCTACCTTCACTTCTCCTCCTTCGCTCTCCGTCACAGTCACACGGGGTGCAGGTCTTGGGGTAGGGGGTGGACCGGCAGGATGGGACACATCTTGCACGGGGGGTACAATGGGCGCAAAGATAGGGATTGTACTGGGTAAGGGGAGGTCAAGGGCGGTGGCATTGGAGTCACTGATGACGCTGCGGCGGAAGAATGGTCGATATTCGGCGGTGCAGCGATCGCGCTCCATGGTGTGGTGGCGGTGCCTCACCTCCACTGCCACCCTTTCACCAACAAGTGAGTCCGAGCCAGATCCGTTGTTTACGTTGCCATCACCACTCTTGGAAAGGGGAGCCAGGAACTTCACCATCTTGTCGTTGGGCTTTTCCGACATCCCACCACCCAACGCGAGAGTGAGCGGATACGATTCAACAGAGAAAAGAGAAGTCAAACTTCCTCCATACAGGCTTTGGAATGAAACAAATCTATCTGGTCAAAAAGAAAAAAAATGTTAAAAAAATGCCACTAAACAGGAGCTTGTTTTGCAGATCTCCCTCTCCTATTCCTAGCTGTGTGCTTGTTGCTTTAAAACAGTCTGCAGGTGTACAGGGCTCAGCGTCTGGATAGAGGGTGTTCTTTTGTAGATGGAAACGAACAGAACACAGTCACGGAACAGGAAAAGCTGATGCTGATACACAAGACCCTTTAGATCCACACCATCCATGCTGCAAGAAACCAGGTACAACCGCGATCCATCATAAGGAGCCACCAGGGCGGGGGAAAGAGCTAGACTCTGCTCCAAGCACTGAGCTTCACTGCAGGCAACGACAGGCCACACACTGCCAGCTGAGATCAAGTGTCACTGCAGGGGGAAAGAAGCAGGGAGAGATGAGATCAGTATTACAATAAAATTCAGGGGAGAAAGGGAAAACTGGTTTAAGGGCAGGCGAGGGGAGGGTTTGGTCAGAAAATCTAGAATTCCTGACTTATCAGGCCAAATTCCCTCAATGAGTGCAAAGAGAGGTTTGAGGAATGTCTGTTAAAAAAAAGTTGTTAAGAAGCAGTACATTAGAGTGAATATCTGTAGCTACCTTGTTGTGGTGGTCAAGTGGCAAACAGTTATCTCAAGCTTTACAGTACACAGCAGAGTAACAGTGATTCAACTAGGTAACTAAATATCACAATATTTACACATAATACGACAGTAGCTTCGTTGGCTTGTACGTTGTAGTCAACTGCATTCAACGCCGACCCAACAGCAGCTTTGAAACACTACAAGGTTTTATGCAACCCTCTGTCCTAGTTATGTCACACTGTTATGGGTCTAAACCACATTGATTAAACCCCCTAGAGTCGATTGACACACCTGTGCCTCACAAAGTGACGTCATTTTGAATATTGAATAGCTCCGTGTGTTTATGCTAGAGACTTACTGTTTCTTGTAGTGGCTGCAAATCAAGGCCCTCTTTCCGCCGATATAAAGTTTACGCCTATTCCATAACATGGGAGCTTGTGAAAGTGGCCTTTTTCTACAAGAGGATCCAGACAAGAAAATTATCACGAAACCGTCTGTAAAACCCGAACCGTCTGAGTTACAAACTAATATGTGACAGTGTCGGTTGTTTGGCTATACGACAACCACAAGCTTTACAACAGTCGTCTCAAATCTGTCACTGACGTCGTAATTTTGAGGTCATCTCACAAAACCGACTGTCCAGACCGAACCATCAGAGCTACACACCAATATCGAAAGGGGAGACTCACAAAGGTGTCGGTTGTTCTGCCTAGTGGTTAGAGCATTGGACTTGTAACTGAAAGGTTGCAAGATTGAATCCCCAGCTGACAAGGTAAAAATCTGTTGTTCTGCCCCTGAACAAGGCAGTTCCTAGGCCGTCATTGAAAATAAGAATTTGTTCTTAACTGACTTGCATGATAATGCACGGCCCCATGTTGCAAGGATCTGTATACAATTCCTGGAAGCTGAAAATGTCCCAGTTCTTCCATGGCCTGTATACTCAGCAGACATGTCATACTGTTGCGCATGTTTGGGATGCTCTGGATCGACGTGTATAACAGTGTGTTCCAGTTCCCGGCAATATCCAGCGACTTCGCATAGCCATTGAAGAGGAATGGGACAACATTCCACAGGCCACAATCAACAGCCTGATCAACTCTATGTGAAGATATGTCACGCTACATGAGGAAAATGGTGGTCACACCAGATACTGACTGGTTTTCTGATCCACTGACTGGATTTTTGTTGGTCACAAGGTATGTGACCAACAGATGCATGTTTGTATTCCCAGTCATGTGAAATCCATAGATTAGGGCCTAATGAATTAATTTCAATTGACCAATTTTCTGTATATGAACTGTAACTCTTTGAAATTGTTGCATGTTGCGTTTATATTTTTGTTGCATGTGAGATATATATACACAAACAAAATAACTGATTAAATATTGAATTTTGCATTTACTGCTATAGCCCATAGAAATGTATTGAGTAACACATTCATATTTGACAAAACATAAAGTAAATTAATCATTAGGAACAAGGTTTTGAAGTGAGATCTATATCTGAGAGGGAAAAGAACTGAGAAAAAATAAATGTACACCCATGTTTGGTCATATTATTTTTGGCACATTTTACCCCCAATGCATGTTTTACAGCCAGGTACTGGGCTACCTTCAGACCACTCCCCTGAAGATTACCTGCTGGCCACTAACAAGGATGTTAACAAATTTGTGCACAAAATTAGACCAACCTTTTGGTGCGTATTGAACATTTCTGGTATCTTTTATTTCAGCTCAAGAAATATGGGACAAACACGTTACGTTTTTATTTTTGTTCAGTATATATCTTTGTTATACCTACAGGGGTCCTAAAATCCAATGGCTAAATGATACATTTTATGACAATCTTTAAACAATTCTATATGCTAGCTTTGTAGATATTGCGGTCTAAGACCTACACGGCTTAATTTCTGAGCTTTGTAGAGAAAATCGTGTGATTCAATTCAGCACAACCTATTTGTGTATGTGCTACACGTATAAAAAAAAATGTGACATTGATGAGTCAGTTATCAATGTGAAATGCTTGACGTACATTTGTTAACATTTTCTAGCTAAATAGATAACATTAGCGACCAAATATACTCAACGCACAAACCGCAGAATTTCGCAACATCGCGAGACTTCCAGGAACGCTTGCGAAACAGACCTGGGTTCATAGTTTGATAAATCAATTAGAGAAGTGAAAGATTACTTCTTAGCTGTTCATTTTCTCGAACTCTAAAGTAACAACCTTGAGTATAGCTAACGTCATAACTAGTTGATCACGTTATTAATCCCAACCTCGTGAAAGTGAAATGTTTTAATTTCCCTAAAAGCAACTTGATATTGAAGGAGTGCCTTTGATTTTACAGCCTACATATGCGCAGTTCGGCGCGAGACGACCGTTACGCTTCGAACACACCGACTGCGTCATTGCGTTTCGATACACCAGAAGTACATTCATTTCCAATGGAACGCTGCATTTGCCTTGCAGCATTGCGTTGCAGAGGCAGTTGCAGTGCGTTCTGTGTGGTGCATACGTTCGATAAATCGAACGTATGCATCAAATTGTATGAGTGGACTTGACAGAAAGTAGCAAAATATGAATGTAGATTTTTTGTTGTTGCACACATTCAGTAAAAATTTGGGATTACATAAAAACAGTTTGATTGCATAATTTCTTTACATTTTGTATTTATTTATTTGCCAAGTATATTATTTATTCGATGACATCCTCAAATTAATTGTGAGAGCCTATAATATAATTTCCCTCCAATGCAGTTTTGGAGCGAAATGCAATAATAAATAGTCAAGATAGGCAGAGTAGGCTCTTTCAACAATGAGACCAACGTTGAGGAAGGTGGTCTTGATCGCGCTGTTGGGCCGGGACCAGCCCCGCCGAAAGCTAGCTAACGCTAACTAGCCACATCTAGCACAAGCTCACTACTAAACTGACCTGGCAATCCTACTATCGTGGACACTTGTCTCCAAGCAGCATTTTTTGTGTTTATGTCCCTGTAGCTGTCAGCAGTTGTGTCAAAAAGACACGGTTTTGAGGATATTGCGAAAATGATTCTCTCCTCCATGTCGGTGTGTTCGAAGCGTTACGCTTCGAACACACCGACTGCGTCATTGCATCACTGCTGCATAACATTTTGCGCAGCTAGGCAACTATACTGATGCAGGTACCTTTTGCAAATGGTTGCATGCGGTTGGACACATGGAGGAGAGAATCATTTTCGCAGTATCCTCAAAACCGTGTCTTTTTGACACAACTGCTGACAGCTACAGGGACATAAACACAAAAAATGCTGCTTGGAGACAAGTGTCCACGATAGTAGGATTGCCAGGTCAGTTTAGTAGTGAGCTTGTGCTAGATGTGGCTAGTTAGCGTTAGCTAGCTTTCGGCGGGGCTGGTCCCGGCCCAACAGCGCGATCAAGACCACCTTCCTCAACGTTGGTCTCATTGTTGAAAGAGCCTACTCTGCCTATCTTGACTATTTATTATTGCATTTCGCTCCAAAACTGCATTTTGGAGGGAAATTATATTATAGGCTCTCACAATTAATTTGAGGATGTCATCGAATAAATAATATACTTGGCAAATAAATAAATAAAAAATGTAAAGAAATTATGCAATCAAACTGTTTTTATGTAATCCCAAATTTTTACTGAATGTGTGCAAAAAAAAATCTACATTCATATTTTGCTACTTTCTGTCAAGTCCACTCATACAATTTGATGCATACGTTCGATTTATCGAACGTATGCACCACACAGAACGCACTGCAACTGCCTCTGCAACGCAATGCTGCAAGGCAAATGCAGCGTTCCATTGGAAATGAATGTACTTCTGGTGTATCGAAACGCAATGACGCAGTCGGTGTGTTCGAAGCGTTACACCTATTTATATGCATGAGTTTAGCGAGCCAACGTCGCCTGCAATCAAAGATGTTACAATTGCGATTGGAGATTTATATTGGATTAACAGTTTTAGCCTAACTTTTTTTTCTATTTTACCCTAAAATGACATACCCAAATCTAACTGCCTGTAGCAAGGATATGCATATTCTTGGTACCATTTGAAAGGAAACACTTTGAAGTTTGTGGAAATGGGAATTGAATGTAAGAGAACATAACACAATAGATATGGTAGAAGAAAATACAAAAAAATAAAAAAAAGTAAAAAAAAATAAAATCTGTATCTTCTTTCGACAAACGTTAGCTACTAGTTAGTTAGCTCACCATCATTCCATGGCGACTGCGCAGTTAGCTAGCTAGTATTATTAACTTACCTAAAAATTAGTGATAGAAATATAAAAAGTTTCTAAACCCAAAGGCGCAACATTGCAAGACCTCCGGGAATGCTTGAGAAACAGACCAATCAAACCAGAGAAGTGAACAATTCTTACTTGGTTGTTCATTTTCTCAAAATCTAAAGGCGCAATCTAGATTCAAGCAAATGTCTTAAGTGGTTTAACATGTTATTACTCCAACCTCGTGAAACTGAGAAACTGGCACGTTTTCATTTTCGTAAAAAAACAACTTTATATCACAGGAGTGCCTTTGAGTTGACAGCCTGCACATGCGTAGTTCGGCGCGAGACGACCGTTAGACCCGATGACGTGTTTCTACGCATGAGCTAAGGTAGCCAAGGTCCCCATGATATCGCCTACTAGTGTGATCGGAGAAGCAGTTTTAGCCTACCTTCACACTGTACTGTCTTTGGAAATATCTCATAGTTAACTAACTACTTTAAGTTATCGAGCTACGATGGTGCTTGGTGGCGACTAGCAACTTAACAGTTAGCTACCCCAACTTGATAAAATAACAATTGATTAACGTTTGTCAAATTACATTATCGTGAAATCGAAACGATAACTAACACAAAACAATAATAATACAAAGACAAAAAACGAACATGAGATTTGGCACTTGACTGTTTTAAATCTGTCTGATTCGCGTTGGCTAGCTGGAGCGAGAGTTCTTTGTTAGCCCATCTCCGCATAGAACATCGAAGGACAGTTCCGCGTTGCCAAAACTGCGATTTCTCTCCCGCTCATAGAATGCTAATAATAATAGAAATACTTTAATCGGTAGTTTCATTTACCGTTGTATGGTCAAGTTTCCATCCATAAGTAGCCATCAAGCTGTGAGAAAACTCTCCGAGACAACTCTCCGTTTGTTTACCCAAGAAGGTCCTTGCCAAAGGAGCCGGTTGGAGCCTTCCAAACACAAACAGGCAGCGTTGATTCTTCTTCTTTGGGTTTATTGGCGAACTACACGAAAATTGTCACCACCAACTGGACAGGGGTGAAAAATTCACTAAAGAAAAGTAAATTCCACTGTCTACAGCAAAGCTCAAATTAACATTATTCAACACAAACTACGAAAGAAAAAAAACTGTGTGTGTATATATATATATATATATGTGTGTGTGTGTGTGGGCCAGTGACATTTTTTAAAAATTGATTTCATTTTAAATTCAAGCTGTATCACAACAAAATGTGGAAAAAGTCAAAGGGTCTGAATACTTTCTGAAGGCACTGTACATCATTGGTACTGACTCGTGTGGTCCCATCCTGTCGAGCCTGAGCAGGGGATTTGAGGTTTCAAATGACTGAAGGAGCGGGAATATTTACAGTGTATTTACAGTATAATATGTACAGTGCCTTCAGAAACTATTCAGACCCTTTGACTTTTCCCACATTTTGTTGTGATACAGCTTGAATTTAAAATGAAATCCTTTTTTTTTTTTTTTTGTCACTGGACCATACACACACTATACCCCATAATGTCAACGTGGAATTATGTTTCTTTTACGAATTCATGAAAAGCTGAAATGTCTTTAGTCAATAAGTATTCAACCCCTTATCATTTTCATTTTATGTGACTTGCTAATCACATATTTACTCCTGAACGTATTTTGGCATGCCATAACATGCCAAAATACGTTCAGGAGTAAATATGTGATTAGCAAGTCACATAATCAGCTGAATGGACTCTATGTGTGCAATAATAGTGTTTAAAATGATTTTTTAATGACAACCTCATCTCTGTACCCCACACATGCAATTATCTGTAAGGTCCCTCAGTCGAGCAGTACATTTCAAACACAGATTCAACCATAAAGACCAGGGAGGTTTTCCAATGCCTCACAAAGAAGGGCACCTATTGGTAGATGGGTTAATAAAAATTGGGGATTGATCAACAACTTTGTAGTTATTCCACAAATCTAACCTAATTGACAGAGTGAAAAGGAAGCCTGTAAAGAATACAAATATTCCAAAACATTTTGCAACAATGCATTAAAGTAATACTGCAAAAAAATGTGAAAAGGAATTAACTTTTTGTCCTGAAAACAAAGTGTAATGATTGGGGCAAATCCATTACAACACATTACTGAGTACCACTCTCCATATTTTCAAGCATAGTGTTGGCTGCATCACGTTATGGGTATGCTTGTAATTGTTAAGGACTAAGGAGTTTTCAGGATAAAAAATAAATGGAATGAAGCTAAGCACAGGCAAAACAATCCAAGTGTGGAAAGCTCTTAGAGACAGACTTACCCATAAAAACCCACAGCTGTAATCGCTGCCAAAGTTGCTTCCACAAAGTATTGTATGTACATTTTATATTTCTACTTATCTAAAAAATATATTTCTGTATTTCATTTAATACATTTGCAAAAACTTTCAAAAACATGTTTTCACTGTCACCCATCAACCAATAGGTGCCCTTCTTTGCAAAAAAATCTAAATTGATTTCATTTTAAATTCACGGTGTAACACAACAAAATGTGTAAAAAGTCAAGGGGTCTGAATACTTTCTGAAGCCACTGTACATCATTGGTACTGACTCGTGTGGTCCCACCCTGTCGAGCCTGAGCAGGGGATTTTAGGTTTCAAATGACTGAAGGAGCGGGAATATATATATATATCGTTTTTTTGTGGGTTTTTTCGTAGTTTGTGTGGAATAATGTTAATTTGATCTTTCCTGTAGACTATGGAATTTACTTTTCTTTAGTGAATTTTTCACACCTGTCCAGTTGGTGGCGACAATACACATTTTTGCGTGTAGTTCGCCAATAAACCCAAAGAAGAAGAATCAACGCTGCCTTTCTGTGTTTGGAAGGTTCCAATCCTCTCCTTGGCAAGGACCTAGAATGTGTAGATGGGTGAGAAAAAAATTGAGTACATTTAATCCATTTTTAATTCAGGTATGAAAACTTTCTGAAGTTCGGAAAGTATTCAGACCCCTTGACTTTTTCTACATTTTGTTACATTATAGCCTTATTCTAAAATGTATTGTCACGCCCTGACCATAGTTTGCTTTGTATGTTTCTATGTTTTGTTTGGTCAGGGTGTGATCTGAGTGGGCATTCTATGTTGTTTGTCTAGTTTGTCTATTTCTATGTGTTTGGCCTGATATGGTTCTCAGTCAGAGGCAGGTGATTGTCGTTGTCTCTGATTGGGAGCCATATTTAGGTAGCCTGTTTTGTATTGTGGTTTGTGGGTGATTGTTCCTGTTTCTGTGTTTGTTCACCATACGGGACTGTTTCGTGTTCGTTAGTTTATTCGTTATTTTGTTTGTTTGTTTCAAGTATTCTAAATAAATATGAATACTCACCACGCTGCGTATTGGTCCGATATCTCCTACTCCTCCTCAGACGAGGAGGACGAAGACAGCCGTTACATGTATTAAATAAATAAAAAATCCTCAGCAATCTATGCACAATACCTCATAATGACAAAGAGAATACAGTTTTTTTTGCAAATGTATTAAAAATAAACAACTGAAATACCTTATTTACATAAGTATTCAGACCCTTTGCTATGAGAATTGAAATTGAGCTCAGGTGCATCCTGTTTCCATTGATCATCCTTGAGATGTTTTTACAACTTGATTGGAGTACACCTGTGGTAAATTCAATTAATAGGACATTATTTGTAAAGGCACACACCTGTCTATATAAGGTCTCACAGTTGACAGTGCATGTTGGAGCAAAAACCAAACCATGAGGTCGAAGGAATTGTCCGTAGAGCTCCAAGACAGGATTGTGTCGAGGCACAGATCTGGGGAAGGGTACCAAAAAATGTCTGCAGCATTGAAGATCCCCAAGAACACAGTGGCCTCCATCATTCTTAAATGGGAGAATGTTGGAACCACTAAGACTCTTCCTAGAGCTGGCCACCTACCCAAACTGAGCAATTGGGGAAGAAGGGCCTTGTTCAGGGAGGTGACCAAGAACCCGATGGTCACTCTGACAGAGCTCTAGAGTTCCTCTGTGGAGATGGGAGAACCTTCCAGAAAGACAACCATCTCTGTAGCACTCCACCAATCAGGCCTTTATGGTAGAATGGCCAGATGGAAGCCACTCCTCAGTAAAAGAAACATGACAGCCCACTTGGAATTTGCCAAAAGGCAGCTAAAGACAACTAAGACCATGAGAAACAAGATTCTCTGGTCTGATGAAACCAACATTGAAATCTTTGGCCTGAATGCCAAGCGTCACGTCTGGAGGTAACCTGCCACCATCCCTATGGAACATTTCTGGGATCTTTTATTTCAGCTCATGAAACATGTTACGTTTATATATTTTTGTTCAGTGCAGTGCCATTTGTCACCATTGCTATAAAAGCGACAAAGTCCACTTTCTTCAGCGTTGATTCTGACAGACTAGGCGGGTCTTGATACTCTCGTGCCACCCGAGGCCAAGAACCTCCTCCTTCCCCCTAAAGACAGCAGTTTACTAGCTAGTTTAAAACTGGGCACTCCCCCAAATTCATCCTGCTAGTGGCTACATAAGCTACTACTATGTGAGGGCTATGGTCATTTGACTAAATGGCCTGAAATGTAGGTACCACGGCTTGCCAGTGATCATCAATGAATACTGCAACTTCACATAAATACTTACCTTACAGTGCAAGTTAAGAGAACTACCGTAGCAGGTTAGGATAATTGAGGTGGAAGGTTAGGAGAATAAAGTTAAGGTTAGGAAAGGGGTTAGCTTTGCTAAAATGCGTAGCTGGTTTGGATAATAAACGTGGCAGGTTAGTAGAATGAGGTTAAAGTTTGGAAAAAGGTTAAGGTTAGGCTTAGCTAAAATGATACAGTTAAACAATAAACTTGTCGTGCATCCCAATCAGCCACGCAAAACGATCTTGAGTGGCAAGAAATCTCCCAATTAGATGATTCGCTTTCAATACACCCACTTCTGTTGACAAGCCCACTTTCACTTTCATACACACTCCAAGTATGCAGATAGAAAAATGAGCCAGATATTCCACCAGATGTATAAATTTGAAGCATCCGGTTGGCGGTTCCATTAACTACCAAATATGGTGATGAGAGGAATCCCAGTGGCAGGCAGTTGGAGAAGATGGAGTGAGAAGGATTTTGGCTGACATTCTGCAAATGTTCTTATCGATTAAACAGGTTTCTGTTTCCAAAACTAGAATCGGAAACAGAGAAGACTGTGTTTTGTAGACTTCACCCGTTGCCAACGTTTTAAAAAATTGCGAGAAGGAGTGCAAGGGAAAATTGTGTTATTTATACATGGTAGGCGTTCCATAAAGGAAATATGCAAATAAATGCTAGAACGCGCCAATAGGATCTCACTAGCTCGTGCTTGGCTCTGCCCACCTTCTTGCTTGTTCTGCCCACTATGACGCGACCGGCTTTGGTCTATCTTGGGTTAGTTATAACAATCTTTGGCCAAATCTTTGGCGCTGTCCCTGCCATACTATAGGCCTACTGCCCTGTCCAAAACTGCGACTGCTGCTTCGGAAAGACACGAAGACCCGGCGTAAACCTTTTGATGATGAAAAAGTAAACAAGAGCACCCCCTTCAGGTGAAAATTAAATGTAGCAGAGTTTTAGAACGCTTAATGTTCCGTTATCTATATATCATGACACGTTTGTGATAATGTAGAAGAGAAAATCACACAAGACAACAATGACAAAACGGGACAAAACATACCAAGAATTTGAGTAGACATTGTACAGGGAAAGTTCAATCGCTTTTGGTTCAAGGGACAGTGGACTTGAGGCCTCACTTTTATCATAAGGGCCTCTAGTCACTTCGTAGGTCGAATTCGTTGTTTTTTTCAATATGGCCCATGCGGTGATTGAGTTTGACACCCCTGCTTTAGAAAGTTGGGTTGCCTCCAATGATTTATATATACACTAGATCAGGGGTTCCCAAACTTTTTAACTCGGGGTCCCCCTTCCAGCACTGGGGAACATCCCGTACCACGCCTGCGCGCACAAGCACTGTTCATGACACAAACTGTTAACAGCCCTCGTTGGTGGAGAGAATTTTGAAGGTTTAAAGTTTAATTCCTACAATTCTGCACATTTTGTCATGGGGTGCAAAGAAAATGTTGCAACTGTGAAGCACATTTTCTTGCAATTCTATACCATGTCTAATTTGTATTAATTTGATATTTGAGTGACAAAAGAATTACAACAATATCTATGGGCTGAACAACCTAAATAAAAAAACGTTTGCTGACATGGGCTAGTTGATGACAAGTTATAAATAGCTCTCTAAGGTATGCAATGACTAACATGACAAGAGGAACTGATGATGCACTACCCAATTTTGAAATTGCACCTTGTGCATTCTCAGGGGTGCGTTCTCAAGTATGCGTACTTAGTCCCCTCCTGTACTCCCTGTTCACTCATGACTGCATGGCCAAGCACGACTCCAACACCATCATTAAGTTTGCTGACGACACAACGGTGATAAGCCTGATCACCAACAACAATGAGACAGCCTATAGGGAGGAGGTCAGAGACCTGGCAGTGTGCTACCAGGACAACAACCTTTCCCTCAACGTGATCAAGACAAAGGAGCTGATCGTGGACTATAGGAAAAGGAGGGCTGAGCACACCCCCATTCTCATCAACAGGGCTGTAGTGGATCAGGTTGAGAGCTTCAAGTTCCTTGGGGTCCACATCACCAACAAACTATCATGGTCCAAACACACCATGACAGTTGTGAAGAGGGCACCACAATGCCTATTTCCCCTTAGGAGACTGAAATGATTTGGCATGAGTCCTCAGATCCTCAAAAAGTTCTACAGCTGCACCATTGACAGCATCCTGAGTGGTTACATCACCGCCTGGTATGGCAACTGCTCGGCATCCAACCGCAAGGAGCTACAGGCCATCATTGTAAATAAGAATTTGTTCTTAACTGACTTGCCTAGTTAAATAAAAGGTTAAATAAAAAAGTAAATAAAAATACAGAGGGTAGTGCGTGCGGCCCAGTACATCACTGGGGCCAAGCTTCCTGCCATCAGGACCTCTATACCAGACGGTGTCAGAGAAAGGCCCTAAAAATGGCCAAAGACTCCAGCCAACCTACTCATAGACTGTTCTCTCTGCTACCACACGGCAAGCGGTACCGGAACGCCAATTCTAGGTCCAAAAGGCTTCTTAACAGCTTCTACTCCCAAGCCATAAGACTGCTGAACAGCTAATCAAATGGCTACCTGAAATATTTGCATTGACCCCGCCCCCATTTTTTTTACTCTTCTGCTACTCACTGTTTATTAACTGTGCATAGTCACTTTACCCCTACCTACATGTACCGTACCAGTCAAAAGTTTGGACACGCCTACACATTCAAGGGGTTTTCTTTATTTTAAAATATTTTCTACATTGTAGAATAATAGTGAAGACATCAACACTATGAAATAACACATATTGTATTATGTAGTAACCAAAAAAGTGTTAAACAAATCAAAATATATTTTAAATTTGAGATTCTTCAAAGTAGCCACCCTTTGCCTTGATGACAGCTTTGCACACTCTTGGTATTCTCTCAACCAGCATCACCTGGAATGCTTTCCCAACAGACTTAAAGGAGTTCCCACATATGCTGAGCACGTGTTGACTGCTTTTCCTTCACTCTGTGGTCCAACTCATCCCAAACCATCTCAATTGGGTTGAGGTTGGGTGATTGTGGATGCCAGGTCATCTGATGCATCACTCCACCCCTCTCCTTCTTGGTCAAATAGCCCTTACACAGCCTGGAGGTGTGTTGGGTCATTGTCCTGTTGAAAAACAAATGATAGTCGCACTAAGCGCGAACCAGATGGGATGGAGTATCGCTGCAGAATGCTGTGGCAGCCAAGCTGGTTAAGTGTGCCTTTAATTCTAAATAAATCACAGACCATCACACCATGTCCTCCATGCTTCACGGTGGGAATCACACATGCGGAGATCATCCATTCAACTACTCTGTGTCTCACAAAGACACGGAGGTTGGAACCAAAAATCTCAAATTTCGACTCATCAGACCAAAGGACAGATTTCCACCGGTCTAATATCCATTACTCGTGTTTCTTGGCCCAAGCAAGTCTCTTCTTATTATTGGTGTCCTTTAGTAATGGTTTCTTTGCCACAATTCGACCATGAATGTAATGGCTTCCGTCGGTAGAAGGAGAGGAGGACCAAAGCGCAGCGTGGTATGTATCCATATTTATTAGAATACTTCTTCTATAATGAACAAAACAATAAACAGACGAAAAGCCAACGAAGCTACAGTCCCGGAATAGAGAACACAAAAACTGATTGTCACGATCGTCTTTATGTGGAAGAGAGGACCAAGGCGCAGCGTGATACGAATACATCTTCTTTAATTATAACGAAGACGAAACAAACACTTTTACAAACTAATACAAAAACAACAAACGACCGTGAAGCTACAAACCTACGTGCACACATGCAACATAGACATAGACAATTACCCACAACCTGTCTAATGCCTATGGCTGCCTAAAATATGGCTCCCAATCAGAGACAACGATAGACAGCTGTCTCTGATTGAGAACCACTCAGGCAACCATAGACATACCTAGACACCTACACTGAACACAACCCCATAAACTCTACCAAAACCCCCTAGACACTACAAACACCCTCGACTAGACAAAAACACACAAACATCCCCCATGTCACACCCTGACCTAACTAAAATAATAAAGAAAACAAAGATAACTAAGGCCAGGGCGTGACAGTACCCCCCCCCCCCCCCCCCCCCAAAGGTGCGGACTCCGGCCGCAAACCTGACACAGAAGGGGAGGGTCCGGGTGGGCCTTCTTATGGCGGCGGCTCGGGTGCGGGACGTGGCCCCCACTTCACCATAGTCACTACCCGCTTTGGTGGCGCCTCTGGAGCGGCGACCCTTTCAGCGAGTCCTGGACTGAATACCTTTCTAGAGGGCGCCACTGGACTGAGGGGCAGCTCCGGACTGAGGGGTGGCTCCGGACTGAGGGGCGGCTCCGGACTGAGGGGCGGCTCCGGACTGGCGGGCGGCTCCGGACTGGCGGGCGACTCCGGGCTGGCGGGCGACTCCTGGCTGGCGGGCGACTCCTGGCTGGCGGGCGACTCCTGGCTGGCGGGCGACTCTGGCAGATCCTGGCTGGCGGGCGGCTCTGGCAGATCCTGGCTGGCGGGCGGCTCTGGCAGATCCTGGCTGGCGGGCGGCTCTGGCAGATCCTGGCTGGCGGGCGGCTCTGGCAGATCCTGGCTGGCGGGCGGCCCTGGCCGCTCCTGGCTGGCGGGCGGCTCTGGCCGCTCCTGGCTGGCGGGCGGCTCTGGCCGCTCCTGGCTGGCGGGCGGCTCTGGCCGCTCCTGACTGGCGGCCGGCTCTGGCCGCTCCTGACTGGCGGGCGGCTCTGGCGGCTCCTGACTGGCGGGCGGCTCTGGCGGCTCCTGACTGACGGGCGGCTCAGACGGCGCTTGGCAGACGGACGGCTCAGACGGCGTTGGGCAGACGGGCAGTGCAGGCGACGCTGGGCAGACGGTCAGCGCAGATGGCTCTGGGCAGGCAGGCAGCTCAGATAGCGCTGGGCAGACGGCAGACTCTGGCCGGCTGAGGTGCACAGTAGGCCTGGTGCGTGGTACCGGAACTGGAGGTACCGGGCTAAGGACACGCACCTCAAGGCTAGTGCGGGGAGCAGCAACAGGACGCACAGGACTCTGGAGACGCACAGGAGGCTTGGTGCGTGGTGCCGGAACTGGTGGTACCGGGCTGGAGACACGCACCATAGGGCGAGTGCGTGGAGGAGGAACAGGGCTCTGGAGACGCACTGGAAGCCTGGTGCGTGGTGTTGGCACTGGTGGTACTGGGCTGGGGCGGGGAGGTGGCGCCGGATATACCGGACCGTGCAGGCGTACTGGCTACCTTGAGCACTGAGCATGCCCAACCTTACCTGGTTGAATGGTCCCCGTAGCCCGACCAGTGCGGGGAGGTGGAATAACCTGCACTGGGCTGTGTTGGCGAACCGGGGACACCATGCGTAAGGCTGGTGCCATGTATGCCGGCCCGAGGAGACGCACTGGACACCAGACGCGTTGAGCCGGCTTCATGGCACCTGGCTCAATGCCCAATCTAGCCCGGCCGATACGAGGAGCTGGAATGTACCGCACCGGGCTATGCACACGTATAGGAGACACCGTGCGCTCTACCGCATAACACGGTGTCTGCCCGTACTCTCGCTTCCCACGGTAAGCACGGGGAGTTGGCGCAGGTCTCCTACCTGACTTCGCCACACTCCCTTGTAGCCCCCCCCCCCCCAAGACATTTTTGGGTTTGACTCTCAGGCTTCCAGCCTCACTTCCGTGCTGCCTCCTCATATCGCCTCCTCTCGGCTTTAGCTGCCTCCAGCTCTTCACGAGGGAGGCGATATTCTCCCGGTTGTGCCCAAGGTCTCTTACCGTCCAGTATTTCCTCCCAAGTCCATGAATCCTGTGTATGTTGCTCCTGCTGCTGCTTAACACGCTGCTTGGTCCTTTTGTGGTGGGTAATTCTGTCACGATCGTCTTTATGTGGAAGAGAGGACCAAGGCACAGCGTGATACAAATACATCTTCTTTAATTATAACGAAGACAAAACAAACACTTTTACAAACTAATACAAAAACAACAAACGACCGTGAAGCTACAAACCTACGTGCACACATGCAACATAGACATAGACAATTACCCACAACCTGTCTAATGCCTATGGCTGCCTAAAATATGGCTCCCAATCAGAGACAACGATAGACAGCTGTCTCTGATTGAGAACCACTCAGGCAACCATAGACATACCTAGACACCTACACTGAACACAACCCCATAAACTCTACCAAAACCCCCTAGACACTACAAACACCCTCGACTAGACAAAAACACACAAACATCCCCCATGTCACACCCTGACCTAACTAAAATAATAAAGAAAACAAAGATAACTAAGGCCAGGGCGTGACACAGATAAATGCAAGAACAGGAACAATCACCCACAAACCAACAGTGAAAACAGGCTACCTTAATATGGTTCCCAATCAGAGACAACATAAAACACCTGCCTCTGATTGAGAACCATATCAGGCCAATAAGACAAACCTAAACAAAGAAACACATAACATAGACTACACCCACCCAGCTCACGTCCTGACCAACTAAATAAAGACTAACCAAAGGAAATAAGGTCAGGAACGTGACAATGAAGGCCTGATTCACGCAGTCTCCTCTGAACAGTTGATGTTGAGATGTGTCTGTTACTTGAACTCTGTGAAGCTTGATTTGGGCTGCAATTTCTGAGGCTGGTAACTGTAATGAACTTATCCTCTGCAGCAGAGGTTACTCTGGGTCTTCCTTTTCTTTTGCTGTCCTCATGAGAGCCAGTTTCATCATAGTGCTTGATGGTTTTTGCGACTGCACTTGAAGAATTGTTCAAAGTTCTTGAAATTTTCTGGATTGACTGACCTTCATGTCTTAAAGTAATGATGGACTGTTGTTTCTCTTTGCTTATTTGAGCTGTTCTTGCCATAATATGGACTTGCTCTTTTACCAAATAGGGCTATCTTCTGTATACCACCCCTACCTTGTCACAACACAATTAGCTGGCTCAAACGCATTAAGAAGGAAATAAATTCCACAAATTACCTCAAGAAGCTGGTTGAGAGAATGCCAGGTGTGTGCAATGCTGTCAAGGCAAAGGGTGGCTACTTTGAAGAACACTTTTTTGGTACATAAATCCATGTGTTATTTCATAGTTTTGATTTCTTAACTATTATTCTACAATGTAGAAAATAGTCAAAATTAAGAAAAACCCTTGAATGAGTAGGTGTGTCCAAAATGTTTACTGGTACTGTCACGTTCTGACCATAGTTCTTTTGTATTTTCTTTGTTTTAGTGTGGTCAGGGCGTGAGTTGGGTGGGTATGATCTATGTTTTCTGTTTCTATGTGGGGTTTCTCGTTTGGCCTGATATGGTTCTCAATCAGAGGCAGGTGTTAGCCATTGTCTCTGATTGGGAACCATATTTAGGTAGCCTGTGTTCTATTGTGTTTAGTGGGTGGTTGTTTTCAGTCTTTGTGTGTCTGCACCAGATAGAACTGTTTCGGTTGTCACTTTTGTTGTTTTGTATTTTGAGTGTTCACCCTTATTAAAGTAAGATGAACAATTACCACGCTGCGCATTGGTCCTCCGATCCTTCTAACTTATCCTCCTCAGACGAGGAGGAAGACTAAAGCCGTTACAGGTACTGTACATATTAGCTCAATTACCTCAACTAACCTGTACCCCTGCACATTGACTCGGTACCGGTACCCCCTGTATATACCCTTGTTATTGTTATTTTATTGTTCCTCTTTTATTTTTTACTTTAGTTTATTTAGTAAATATTTGTATTTCCTTAATGCATTTGAGCCAATCAATTGTGTTGTGACAAGGTAGGGGTGGTATACAGAAGATATCCCTATTTGGTAAAAGACCAAGTCCATATTATGGCAAGAACAGCTCAAATAAGCAAAGAGAAACAACAGTCCATCATTACTTTAAGACATGAAGGTCAGTCAATACAGAACATTTCAACAACTTTGAAAGCGCAGTTGCAAAAACCATCAAGCGCTATGATGAAACTGGCTCACATGAGGACCGCCACAGAAAAACAAGACCGAGTTACCTCTGCTGTAGAGGAACTCCTTCTTGATGTCATCAGACCAGAGAATCTTGTTTCTCATGGTCTTAGAGTCTTTAGGTGCCTTTTTGCAAATTCCAAGCGGGCTGTCATAAAATGCCTGATTGGTGGAGTGCTGCAGAGATGGTTGTTCTTCTGTTTCTCCCATCTCCACAGAGGAACTCTAGAGCTCTGTCAGAGTGACCATCGGGTTCTTGGTCACCTCCCTGAACAAGGCCCTTCTCCCCGATTGCTCAGTTTGGCCGGTCGGCCAGCTCTAGGAAGAGTCTTGGTGGTTCCAAACATCTTCCATTTAAGAATGATGGAGGCCACTGTTTTGCTCTGACATGCACTGTCTACTGTGAGACCTTATATAGACAGGTGTGTGCCTTTCCAAATCATGTCCAATCAATTGAATTTACCACAGGTGGACTCCAATCAAGTTGTAAAAGCATCTTAATGATGATCAATGGAAACAGGATGCACCTGTGCTCAATTTCGATTCTCATAGCAAAGGGTCTGAATACTTATGTAAATAAGGTATTTCAGTTTTTTATTTTTAATACATTTGCAAAAATTTCAAAAAAACAGTTTTTGCTTTGTCGTTATGGGGTATTGTGCATAGATTGCTAAGGATTTTTTATTTATTTAATCACCCTACCACTGAGGGGATTAGATTAAGCTGCCCCTCCTGCCCGTGTGGGCGGAGTTTGCACCGGGTGGACAAAAATATAAACGCATCATGTAAAGTGTTGGTCCCATGTTTCATTAACTGAAATAAAAGATCCCAGAAATGTTCTATATGCACAAAAAGCTTATTTCTCTAAAATGTTGTGCACACATTTGTTTAACTCCCTGTTAGTGAGCATTTTTCCTTTGCCAAGATAATCCATTCACCTGACAGGTGTGGCATATCAAGAAGATGATTAAACAGTATGATCAGTACACAGGTGCACCTTGTGCTGGGGACAATAAAAGCCCACTCTAAAATGTGCAGTTTTGTCACACAACACAATGCCACAGATGTCTCAAGTTGAGGGAGTGTGCAATTGGCATGCTGACTGTAGGAATGTCCACAAGAGCTGTTGCCAAATAATTTAATGTTCATTTATTTACCTTAAACCATCTCCAACGTCGTTTTAGGGAATTTGGCAGTATGTCCAACCCGCCTCACAACCGCAAACCACGTGTATGGTGTCGTGTGGGCGAGCGGTTTGCTGATGTCAATGTTGTGAACAGAGTGCCCCATGGTGGCGATGGGGTTATGGTATGGGCAGGCATAAGCTATGGACAACGAACACAATTGCATTTTATTGATGGCAATTTGAATGCACAGATATACCGTGACGAGATCTTGAGGCCCAATGCAAGGCCCATTTTTAAGCTATTTGTGACCAACAGATGCATACCTGTATTCCCAGTCATGTGAAATCCATAGATTAAGGCCTAATGTATTCATTTCAATTGACTGATTTCCTCATGAACTGTAACTCAGTAAAATATTTGAAATTGTTTCATGTTGCGTTTATATTTTTGTTCAGTATATTTTATGGAAAATAGATATTAGTATTTTATGGAAAATAGTATTACCGTGCGGCTCAGATTACTGTTCGATTTAAACTGGGAAGGCCTCCCTCACCGGTTTTGCCCCCTTACGTTACGGGCCATAGCCCAGTGCAACACGGGCTAGCTCAACAGAATCCCCTCAGTGCCTCAGCATCAGTTGAGTCGACCCCCTCTATCTTACTCTTTCTGGTTTTTCAGATGGCCATTTTAACCTGCCCTAACAAGCAGTTCATGAGGCAGTCCATCTGCCTGTTTGCCACGCTGTACTTGGGCCCCCCAACGTACAGCTGCAGGGTCCGCTCCATGCCCAGGCCCTCACACCATCTATCTAGGACCATGAGCGAGATATAGGAGAGAGAGAGTTAAACAAAATGTCAAATAAGATGTACCTAGCATAGGTCTAGACCTATCCAAGGAGAATGCCCACTGGCTTCATAACCAAACCGAGGAATTATGTCAGGTATCAAACATCTGACTCAAACATTTATTTAAAGGAAATTAATTCATTTTTACCATCCTCCTCTTGGTGATTGCAACCCTAAAATTGGTTCTCAAACACTTTAGGCCTATCTGGTGAAACAGTTCTAGGCTACACAAAATAACACACTTAGGTAAAAAGGCTAGTAAATTAATTGTAAAGTAAACCGACTTTCTGTACGTTATGGTATGTCGTCGGGAACACGCCTTTGGGATTAAAGTGTAGCGATGACAGTCGTGAACGCGCATCGCGGGCTTGACGTCACTGAAGCGCCCAGGCTCTCCAGAGCGAGAGCCGCTGGTTTTGTTGGCAAAAAATATGGGAAAATTAGATAGAGGTATGCTGGGGAAATAAGGGAAAATGTCCGTATATGTAGCCGTTTTCCATTTGACGCAGGATACAACAAACTGACTTGACTGACCCCCATCAGACAGAGCTACAGCACGGTAGGCTAGTTCACTCTATAAGTGATTTTCGTCATCATTGTGTTCATTTCTAAGGATTCTGCTTGACCATATCATATTTATGAATATGTATGCATCAGAATATTATGACATTTTTGGCAAAGAAAATAACGGCATTATTGTTAGTTTTTTTGGGGGGGAGCAAATTTCTTTAAATGAAGGAAAACCCCGTAAATGATGTTCAGCCCTACAGCAATGGAGGAGGAAAAGAAAGGGACATTTGAGAGGGAGCGATTGGGTGGCTCCTGTATTTAACGAATATATATATTTTTAGATGTTGTCCATTACTAAAGATTTTAGACGTCTTGCCACCCAAGTTGACAATCGTATTACCTTCAGACCATTTATCAGTTTTGTTAGCAGTCTATCTTGCATCCATGAGGTTTTTATTCCCCAATGTTTAAATGGCCAGCCCTTTCAGTCATAGCTAACGTAGCGAACAAGAAACAATGTAGCACACTACCTTGCGCGATATAGGCTAGTGCAAGATCCATCCATCTACATTCAATTTCGGAACAGTGTTACATTGCAATATTTTTTTTTCGATATTGCAGCAAAACGTTACATTGTAACGCTTGATAAGTCACATTAGCGTCATATTTGCTTTTAGCTAGGCTGCCATTTGAAACTCCTACTAGCTATGGATACATTTATGAGGAGTCTACAATCGAAATGGTCCGTGGTGAAATGTATCACGGATAAAGATAGTAAGTGGGGTTTCTTAGAAAATTCTGTACTATCGGTCGCATTTTTGGGCCCACAACTCGCAGTCATTGGATACAATTGAAAAGGGGCGCTCCTCCCTACATTAGCCAGGTGACGTGACACATACAGTACCATAACGTACCAGCGTCCCTACATGAAATTCTATCTTTGACGCTGAACGTAAGGGAAAAAAATCTAAATTATCTATACAAAACGGTCTTTGCAGAGCCTACTATTGAACTGTAGGTGTAGCGGATTTCACATATGTATTGATACAACTGTCCATTCATTCATAGGAGCAATAGGCCTACATTAACACGGCGATATGGGAATTATTCCATAGTAGCCTTTATACATTGGCTAGTAGAAATTAAAATGTTCAACTAACCTGTTCTTGCCTATACTTTCTTCGTCTATTGGGAAGAAACGTATTTTACATGTACGTGTTCAGTTGCAGGTGGTTCTCAAAAAATCTGAGAATATTCAGAAAGATAGTGAAATTCATATTTTTCCAACAAGTAACGTTAAGGAGTTCCCTCCTTTAATCATTAGGACATCTTGCATTTCCCAAAATATTTTCAGGAACAAGTCGGCGAGAAGTCGGAGCAAAACAGGAAAAATAACATACTTGCTTTATGAAACATAATACACAACATCCGGGACTAGCATTAGCCACTGTAGCATGGTGGGGGAAAAGGGTGTTTCATAAAGAAAGTATGCATATTTTCCCCGTTTCTTTTTGCCTTCTCGCCATTAAGTCGAATGAAGGCGAAAACCAACGCCTTTGCAGCCTGAATGGACAATGTTTTATGTATGAACCGGTCCAAGGGGGATACGAGTGTATAGCTGGCTGCATACATTCCCTTTGAATGGTAAGATGACATGACTCTATCGACATCGTTTCTATGCGACACAGCCGTGGCCATGTGTAGAAAGAAGTAGATGACAGTGCAACCAAAACAAAAATCAACACAAATGCAAGAGGGGCGCCCTAAAGCTCAGGTGTGAGTGCTACGCCACTGCTTATAAGTTAATTTATTTGCCACATCTTAGATAGTTATCTCCAGTTCAGGGTTCCAGCTATATGGTTTGCTAACGTTCTATCTAAGTGGCAAGCTTGCTAGATCAAGTGTCTTGGTTACAGCAAATCCCTCTTGGATCAAGATCTCTGCTGCCTAAATTAGTTTTGTGTGCACTACTGGTAATACTGTATACCCTGGTATGGTAAAGGAATGGTATGAATATCTGGATACCGCCCAACCCTATTTCTCACTCCATACAAAATGTGGATTTGACAATTTTTCTTTATATTCTCTTGTTTTTGGAGAACCGCCTGCAACTGAGCACAGACAAGATACATGCTTTGTTCTCGATTCGGTAGAAAAGTGTATCGGCTAAAACAGGTTCATAGAAAAATTGCTTTAAACACTTTTTACTAGCCACGGTATAATGGCTACTATGGAAGAATTCCCATATCACTGTTTTAATGGATATCTACACCCAGTTGGTGGGCTGTCTATATGGGAATTTCTTACTGGACACGCTCAAAGCATCTGCCAAAATGCATTGGCCCTTTGAAAAACCTTAGCAGGTTTTATTGCAAGATTATGCCTATGGTTGGTAGTCTGATTTCCACTCTGGTTTCTCCTTTAGTCAGCTTGTCTTTGTTGTATTTGGAAAGGCAACAATGTAGTGTTGTTGAATGCAGAAACATGAGTATGACCTCTTCTGGAGTGTATGGTACAGACTCATCTAGAGTCTGCTTCTTCCTAGTTCCTGCCTACTAAGTTTTCTTTTCTTGCCACTATAACCTCTGCTTGCTCTTTGGGGGTTACGGTCTGCATAGTTGTGACATTTGAGGTACTCATCCTACACACTTGGTGTAGGGACCCTGGATGTACAGTCGTGGCCAAAGTTTTGAGAATGACACAAATATTAATTTTCACAAAGTCTGCTGCCTCAGTTTGTATGATGGCAATTTGCAAATACTCCAGAATGTTATGAAGAGTGATCAGATGAATTGCAAAGTCCCTATTTGCCATGCAAATGAACTGAATCCCCAAAAAACATTTCCACTAAATTTCAGCCGTGCCACAAAAGGACCAGCTGACATCATGTCAGTGATTCTCTCGTTAACACAGGTGTGAGTGTGGACGAAGACAAGGCTGGAGATCACTCTGTCATGCTGATTAAGTTTGAATAACAGACTGGAAGCTTCAAAAGGAGGGTGGTGCTTGGAATCATTGTTCTTCCTCTGTCAACCATGGTTACCTGAAAGGAAACACGTACCGTCATCATTGCTTTGCACAAAAAGGGCTTCACAGGCAAGGATATTGCTGGCAGTAATATTGCACCTAAACCAACCATTTATCGGATCATCAAGAACTTCAAGGAGAGCGGTTGTTGTGAATTTTCAATTGTTGTGAAGAAGGCTTCAGGGCGCCCAAGAAAGTCCAGCAAGCTCCAGGACCGTCTCCTAAAGTTGATTCAGCTGCGGGATCGGGGCACCACCAGTACAGAGCTTGCTCAGGATTGGCAGCAGGCAGGTGTGAGTGCATCTGCACGCACAGTGAGGCGAAGAATTTTGGAGGATGGCCTGGTGTCAAGAAGGGCAGCAAAGAAGTCACTTCTCTCCAGGAAAAACATCAGGGACAGACAGATATTCTGCAAAAGGTACAGGGATTGGACTGCTGAGGACTGGGGTAAAATCATTTTCTCTGATGAATCCCCTTTCCGATTGTTTGGGGCATCCGGAAAAAAGCTTGTCCGGAGAAGACAAGGTGAGCGCTACCATCAGTCCTGTGTCATGCCAACAGTAAAGCATCCTGAGACCATTCATGTGTGGGGTTGCTTCTCAGCCAAGGGAGTGGGCTCACTCACAATTTTGGCTAAGAACACAGCCATGAATAAAGAATGGTACCAACACATCCTCCGAGAGCAACTTCTCCCAACCATTCAGGAACAGTTTGGTGACGAACAATGCCTTTTCCAGCATGATGGAGCACCTTGCCATAAGGCAAAAGTGATAACTAAGTGGCTCGGGGAACAAAACATCGATATTTTGGGTCCATGGCCAGGAAACTCCCCAGACCTTAATCCCATTGAGAACTTGTGGTCAATCCTCAAGAGGCGGGTGGACAAACAAAAACCCACAAATTCTGACAAACTCAAAGCATTTATTATGCAAGAATGGGCTGCCATCAGTCAGGATGTGGCCCAGAAGTTAATTGACGGCATGCCAGGGCGGATTGCAGAGGTCTTGAAAAAGAAGGGTCAACACTGCAAATATTGACTCTGCATCAACTTCATGTAATTGTCAATAAAAGCCTTTGACACTTATGAAACGCTTGTAATTATATTTCAGTATTCCATAGTAACATCTGACAAAAATATCTAAAGACACAGAAGCAGCAAACTTTGTGACATTAATATTTGTGTCATTCTCAAAACATTTGGCCACGTCTGTACAGTACCAGTCAAAAGTTTGGACACACCTACTCATTCAAGGATTTTTCTTCATTGTTACTATTTTCTACATTGTAGAATAGTAGTGAAGACATCAAAACTATGAAATAATAAAAATATATTTTATATTTGAGATTCTTCAAAGTAGCCACCCTTTGCCTTGACAGCTTTGTACACTCTTGGCATTCTCTCAACCAGCTTATTGAGGTAGTCACCTGGAATGCATTTAAATTAACAGGTGTGTCTGTTTTTAAAGATAATTTGGAATTTATTTCCTTAATGCGTTTGAGCCAATCAGTTGTGTTGTGACAAAGTAGGGGTGGTATACAGAAGATACCAATTCCATGTTATGGCAAGAACAGCTCAAATAAGCAAAGAGAAACAACAGTCCATCGTTACTTGAAAACATGAAGGTCAGTCAATACGGAAAATTTCAAGAACTTTGAACAATTCTTCAAGTGCAGTTGCAAAAACCATCAAGCGCTATGATGAAACTGGCTCTCATGAGGACCGCCAGAGGAAATTAAGACCCAGAGTTACCTCTGCTGCAGAGGATATGTTCATTAGAGCTCCCAGCAAATTGCAATCCAAATAAATGCTTCACAGAGTTCAAGTAACAGACACATCTCAACATCAACTGTTCAGAGGAGACTGCTTGAATCAGGCCTTCATGGTCGAATTGCTGCAAAGAAACCACTACTAAAGGACACCAATAATAAAAAGAGATTTGCTTGGGCCAAGAAGCACGAGCAATGTACATTAGACCGATGGAAATCTGTCCTTTGGTCTGAGTCCAAATTTGCGATTTTTGGTTCCAACCTCCGTGTCTTTGTGAGACGCAGAGTAGTTGAACGGATGATCTCCGTATGTGTGGTTCTCACCGTGAATCATGGAGCTGCGGGTGCTTTACTGGTGACACTGTCAGGTGATTTAATTAGCATTCAAGGCACACTTAACCAGCATGGCTACCACAGCATTCTGCAGCGATACGCCATCCCATCTGGTTTGCGCTTAGTCCCACTGTCATTTGTTTATCAACAGGACAATTGTGTGCTGCCCTATGGGACTCCCAATCACGGCCGGTTGTGATACAGCCTGGAATCTAACCAGGTTCTGTAGTGACGCCTCTAGCACTGAGATGCAGTGCCTTAGATCGCTGCGCTACTTGGGAGTGAAGGAAAAGCAGCCAACAAGTGCTCCGCATATGTGGGAAGTGGAAACTTCTTCAAGACCGTTGGAAAAGCATTCAAGGTGAAGTTGGTTGAGTGAATGCAAAGAGTGTGCAAAGCTGTCATCAAGGCGAAGGGTGGCTATTTTGAAGAATCTCAAATATAAAATATATTTTGATTTGTTTAACACTTTTTTTGTTACTACATGATTCCATATGTATTATTTCATAGTTTTGATGTCTTCACTATTATTCTACAATGTAGAAAATATTAAGAAATAAAGATAAACCCTTGAATGAGTAGGTGTGTCCAAACTTTTGACTGGTACTGTATGTTAGTGATATTCAACTTGTTCCTCATTTCATGCATCATGGCTAGACCGATATTACAGTAAAGCAGCGATGGTATGCTTTTGCCTTTCGGTGTATGGACTTTCTCATTTAGCCAACTCTGTTCCTTCCAGATCAGTCTCCTGTGTATCGACCCTCTGAATGGTCGTTATCTAACTCCAAGAGCAGCTGTCACTCAGTCCCTTCTGAGATTGAGAGAGCGCTCAGCTGTTTCACATGAAACAAGCGCTCACTTCAGTTGAGTCCGTTACACACTAGACAAGGCTACATCTCCACGTTTCGGACACTGCACCTCTTCCCACCATCCAGCCGTCCACTCCTCTGCTTCAGCAAACATGTACGGCAGCGCCCGTTCCGTTGGCCGAGCGGATGCCAACCACAGCGGAGGAGGGAGAGATGGGGGGAGCAGCCAGGGTTCTGGGCACTCCCCTCGTCTCCCCCGCTCACCACGGATGGGCCACCGTCGCACCAACAGCACGGGGGGCAGCGGAGGATGTCCAGGCGGAGCGGGGGGTAAGACCCTCTCCATGGAGAACATCCAGTCCCTCAATGCAGCCTACGCCACCTCAGGACCCATGTACCTGAGCGACAACGAGGTCGCCATGTCCGACCGCGTTAACAAGAGTGGTCGGGAGATGACCACAATGGGGCGACAGAGAGTGACATACGGGTCGAGGGCGAGCGCAGGTGGGGGTGGAGGCGTGGCAGCCAGCACGCCAAACATCGCCACGTCGGCCCCAGCCAACGCTGGGCTCCCTGGGGGTATGATGGCAGGTGACTCCCTGGCTTTTGGAGATCACCACATGGCCTCTACGGTGCCCCACTCCCTGAGACAAGCCCGGGACAACACCATACTGGACCTGCAGGCCCAGCTCAAAGAGGTCAGTAGCCCCAGTTGCAGCTGTCTAATTTACTTATTTGCATATTTTAGTGAGATTGGAAGCTGTGATGTCATAAGGACATTTTGCAATGACACGTTTGACATGACCGTATTTTGAGCAGCGCATCCAGTTGGACTTTTACGGAGTGTCTGCCATACAAAGGTTTGTGTGAGAACGATTTGGTGCAGAGTGTGTGAGTGAAAGTCAGATTGTATGTTTGACTGACTGAGTCTCCTGGTCCCTCAGGTACTGCGTGAGAACGAGTTGCTGTGTCGTGAGGTGGAGGTGAAGGAGAGCAAGCTGAGTTCCTCCATGAACTCCATAAAGACCTTCTGGAGCCCTGAGCTGAAGAAGGAGAGAGCCCTAAGGAAGGACGAGGTGTCCAAGATCACTGTCTGGAAGGAACAATACCGCGTGGTGCAAGACGAGACACAGGTTGGTGTGGGTGATATTTTTCATCCATGTAATTGTTAAAGAAAGAATTGGGGGTTAGATAATCTGATCCCAGATTTGTGTTTAGGGGCAATTTACTACCACGAGCAAAGGGCAGGTTAGAGCCTATTGGCTGTGTGTGTGACAGGGGAGAGACGTAGGCTCTAACCTATCCTGTAGCTATCGGCTGTGTGTGTCTGGGGGAGGATGTGTAGCTTTAGCAACATCAGCTAATCCTCTTATACGCAGCTATGTGCTCATGCTACATACTGCAGATGAAAGAGGGGTGTTAGTTTAATGGCTGCATAAGTCTGTACACAACATCCCCCTTTTGTTAAAGGAATGGGAGGATGTAGTGAGCAGATATGAGAGGAAACCTGTGAAAAATGAGCTTCAGATTGAGCTAGGGGGATGTTACAACGCTACTGTACTGTACCTGCCATAGAGAAAATAAATAATGGAAACAGCAGAACAGCCTCTTGGGGATAAGACATAAAGTAAATAGCAGGCTCTTGGGAAAAGCATATAAAAGCAAGCGTTTAGTCCCCCCCCACCCCCCTGTGTGTGTGTGTGTGTGTGTGTGTGTGAGAGAGAGAGCAAGCAAGCTTTTAGTTTCCTCACATTGCTGTCTTATGTGGTGACGGCTCACAACTCGGCATACTGAAGACGAACTTGCTAATCAGAGACCACGGGCTCTATTTTTGGCTGCCGCTACAGCGGTGCGAGTACCAAACACACGTTAGTTTGCATTTTCAGCATGTAAAAACTGGCCCCATGCACCAGGTTCATGCCTAATATCAGCTCACTTGTGCTGAGGTGGGAGAGATGGCAATATTTGAGGTGTGTCCTTGAAAACAAGCACAAAACGGAATTTAATGCGGCGCATATCGGAAGATTTAAGACCAATGAAAAGCAGGTAGCTCTTAGCAGTAACGCGGTTGGTAAGGGCATGGATTTTGTGAGCGGAAGGGCAACCAATCTAGCCGTGACGCACAGTGCCCTTAAGCTCATTGAACAAGAGAGGGGATGTGCTTTTTGTTCCGGTAACCCTCGGGGCGGTAGGTAGCCTTGTGGTTAGAGCGTTGAAAGGTTGCTGGATCGAATCCCCGAGCTGACAAGGTAAAAATCTGTCGTTCTGACCCTGAACAAGGCAGTTTACCCACTTCCCTAGTAGGCCGTCATTGTAAATAAGAATTTGTTTTTAACTGACTTGCCTATTTTTAAATAAATAAAGGTTAAATAAATAAAATAATAAACCAAGCATATAGCCTCCCCTCAATTAATGCTGCTTTCAAGCCTGAAAGGGTTTGACTCGTGAGACTGCTTTGAAATGAATCTTAATCTCCAACGCTTTATTCAAATATCAAGTTTGGGAGCAGCAAAACAGTGAGCGAACGTCCCCTTTTTATATATTGTGTAGGCCTACATTATTTTAGCCAGCTCTCGTTTTGGGTGTGCGTAAACCACTTCCAAATAGGCTACATGTGTCCATATGCCCATCACGAAACGAGATATGAGATGATGCTGGTGCCCCTTGTGTTTAGAACTTATTTTCCTCGAACAATTGCTTGTTTTCAATTTCACATGATTAAAAACCATTCCCTCCGTAGGCTACCCTTACCCTAGACCTATACGCTGTAACAAAGGCTGGTTCAACAGCCATCCTTCATGTCTTTTTTATCCTGTTGCTTTTATGATATCATGGTTCTGACCCCAAGCTATTTAGAAATATTGTTGTAAAAAAAAAAAAACAGTGATTTTGTTTTAATTTGATTAAAAAACCAACTTATTAGAATGATTCACCGTCCTAGCTTTGTGATGAGATCGTCCAGCTCGAATGCAGTGGAATTTAGGAACCGTCTGCTATTTCTGGAGAAGTGTGAATTCCATCTGTAAAATGGCTCCATTATGTTTCTAAAACATATTTGGGAGCAGTATAACGGTTGACATTCTCTTTATATTGGCGCTTTGTCCAGGATGTGTGTAAAACCTTCCATTGTCTGCATTGCCTTATATTATGCTCATGGGAACAATTATGGTGCCTGTAACTATATTTATGCATAGCCTATTTTAAAACAAGTTTTGATTTTAATTTAATTAAAATGTTTTGCTCTTTTTAGGCCTTATAGTGAATTCAATCTTGCTTATTGACTACGTTTGGCATGTCCTTGGCTCAGACATAATGCAATTTACAGTAGTCTTATCCCCTGATTCAGAGGGGTTGGGTTTGTATTATGTATTTATTTATAGACAATTTTTTTGACCTTACGAATTCAAAAGTACAATTCTTGTCTTTCATAATTCGGTGTCAGCGTTTGTTGCTGGCATGTCATCCCTAAGTTTGCTTATCTTGCCAATGAAAAAGTCATTAAGTAGTTTACAATATCAGTGCGCTTTGTGATGAATGAGCCATTTGATTCAATGAATGAAGGAGCCGAGTTGGCTTTTTTCCAAAAATGTCATTTAAGGTGCCCCAAAGCTTTTTACTATCATTCTTTATATAATTTATCTTTGTTTCATAGTGTAGTTTCTTTTTCTTTAGTTTAGTCACATGATTTCTTAATTTTCAGTATGTTTGCCAATCAGTTGGGCTGCCAGACTTAATTGCCATACCCTTTGCCTCATCCCTCTTAACCATACAATTTTTTCTCATCAATCCAAGGGGATTTAACAGTTTTTACAGTCATTTTCTTAATGGGTGCGTGGTTATTAGTAACTGGAATAAGTAGTTTCATAAATGTGTCAAGTGCAGCGTCTGATTGCTCCTCAGACCAGCAAATATTCTTTACATCATCAACATATGAATCACAACAAAACTTCTTGTATGACCTCTTATACACTATATTAGTCCCAGCCTTTGGAGCTTTGGTTTTTCTAGATATGGCTATTATATTGTGATCACTACATCCATTGGATTTGGATACTGCTTTAAAGCAAATATCTGCAGCATTAATAAAGATATGATCAATACATGTTGATGATTTAATGCCTGTGCTGTTTGTAACTACCCTGGTAGGTTGACTCATAACCTGAACCAGGTTGCAGGCAATGGTTACAGTTTGAAGTTTTTTTCCTGAGTGGGCAGCTTGATGAAAGCCAGTCAATATTTAAATCACCCAGAAAATATATCTCTTTGTTGATATCACATACATTATCAAGCATTTCACACATGTTATCCAGATACTGACTGTTAGCACTTGGTGGTCTATAGCAGCTTCCCACAAGAATGGGCTTTAGGTGAGGCAGATGAACCTGTAGCCATATTACTTCAACGGTATTTAACATGAGATCGTCTCTAATCTTTACAGGAATTTGGTTCTGAATATAGACCGCAACACCGCCGCCGTTGGCGTTTCTGTCTTTTCGGTAGATGTTATAACCATGTGTTGCTACCACTAACATCAAAGGTATTATCGAAGTGAGTTTCAGAAATTAATCAGAATATGAATGGCATCTGTTACAAGTTATTGACTTCATGGACCTTGTTTCTTAGGCTACATATGTTAATATGGGCTATTTTTAGCGCTTTTCTGGGTTGTTTGATTGTTTTTAATGCTTTACTGGGAAGCTTATCAGAGGTAGACTTACTCATGTTATTTACATTGGAGCTGATAGTGCAGGGTGAGCTGCATAAAGATGTCTTCCTACTAGGGCACATCGCCTCAGTGCTAACAGTGTAACTCTGGTTTATAGCCTCATGATTAAATGCGGAAGACACATTTCAGTTGGACAACTGACTATGTATCCCACTTTCCTTTCCCTATATTAGTAGGAATGCTATGTTTTAACAATATATTTCCATATTGAAGCCATTCAATTACTTAGAACAATGTGGACTGCAAACTTGGTCAACATATTATGCAAAGATGGGACAGGCCCACATTTTGTTTCTGTAGGCTATTTAACAAACTAGGCTATAAAAGACTAACATTCGAATTGGAGTTGATGACAACACGGTACATAAGACTGTAAATACACAAGTTGAAGCAACTGCATATTTAGCCAAGGAGCACATTCTGATTGGCCAGTGAGGGGTCAAGCCTCCAACTTATTTATTAATCAAAACTCCTACTTTAGCAGTCAATGGCATTTGATTCTTACCCCCTCCTGTCTCCTTTGGGGTTGTGCCAAGTTCAATTCCACATCAGGTGCTTTAAACACAGCTACCCACCTCTCTGTCTCTCCTGCTCTTCAGAGTGAGTGAGAGGAGACGCTGCCTCTGCGTTTAGGATAATGCTCAGCTCAGCACCCCATCACTGCGTGTGTATAATGTGTGAATGCTGGCAGGGGGATTTTCTGCACTCCAACCTTCTGTCATCGTGTGTGTGTGTGTGTGTTAACTAGCAACAGGATATTAACTGTATGAGAAATGGGGATCAATTCTGTTTCAGAACTAGTGTATTTAGGAAATCATCTATAATCCAGATGTCTGGAAAACATGGATGATTTTTCACTTCATGTTTTGGACTTCACTAATCAAATGAATGTATTTCCCCTCTGAACACTGGCATCCTGACATAAGGCATGTCTTTAATGATTAATGGCCTGATCTGGATAATTTGGTGTTTCTTTTCCTGCCCATTATGCCCTGCTGAGTCACACACACACACACTACGGGAGAGTGGCTGTGTGAGGGGGCTGACGGTTAGACGGACAGGGTAATTACCCAGATGCCTGTGCAGTGGGGGGCTGACAGTCTGAAAACAGCCATCTTTAAATTAGAGCACCCGCTGATTAGCCCTACAGTAGTGAGGCTACTGTAGGGCTAATCAGCGGGTGCTCTAATTTAAAGATGGCTGTTTTCAGACTGTCAGCCCCCTCACACAGCCACTCTCCTGGTGTGTGTGTGTGCGCGCATTGGTTGCAGCTCTTGTCATCCCAGTAGAAAATAGAAGACATTGATCCCCTTCATCCCCAGTGATAAGTGACTGCTATTAGTCTCAGAATGTGAGGCGAGCGCTGTAAAATGGCTGTCATCTTCCATCTCCTACAGTAGTACGACTGATACTCAGCTATTTAACATCGCCTGTTACTCACTAAACACCACTCCCCTCTCCACTCAGATACACCATTTGCCATGTCAGAATGTTAAAAATGCTTAATTGGCTCATATTAAAGTGGATGTATAAGATATTTGTGGTAAGATAGGGAATGAATACAAATGGGAGGGAGGGATAAATATACACTGCTCAAAAAAATAAAGGGAACACTTAAACAACACAATGTAACTCCAAGTCAATCACACTTCTGTGAAATCAAACTGTCCACTTAGGAAGCAACTGATTGACAATAAATTTCACATGCTGTTGTGCAAATGGAATAGACAAAAGGTGGAAATTATAGGCAATTAGCAAGACACCCCCAAAAAAGGAGTGATTCTGCAGGTGGTGACCACAGACCACTTCTCAGTTCCTATGCTTCCTGGCTGATGTTTTGGTCACTTTTGAATGCTGGCGGTGCTCTCACTCTAGTGGTAGCATGAGACGGAGTCTACAACCCACACAAGTGGTTCAGGTAGTGCAGTTCATCCAGGATGGCACATCAATGCGAGCTGTGGCAAAAAGGTTTGCTGTGTCTGTCAGCGTAGTGTCCAGAGCATGGAGGCGCTACCAGGAGACAGGCCAGTACATCAGGAGACGTGGAGGAGGCCGTAGGAGGGCAACAACCCAGCAGCAGGACCGCTACCTCCGCCTTTGTGCAAGGAGGTGCACTGCCAGAGCCCTGCAAAATGACCTCCAGCAGGCCACAAATGTGCATGTGTCAGCATATGGTCTCACAAGGGGTCTGAGGATCTCATCTCGGTACCTATTGGCAGTCAGGCTACCTCTGGCGAGCACATGGAGGGCTGTGCGGCCCCACAAAGAAATGCCACCCCACACCATGACTGACCCATCGCCAAACCGGTCATGCTGGAGGATGTTGCAGGCAGCAGAACGTTCTCCACGGCGTCTCCAGACTCTGTCACGTCTGTCACATGTGCTCATGTGCTCAGTGTGAACCTGCTTTCATCTGTGAAGAGCACAGGGCGCCAGTGGCGAATTTGCCAATCTTGGTGTTCTCTGGCAAATGCCAAACGTCCTGCACGGTGTTGGGCTGTAAGCACAACCCCCACCTGTGGACGTCGGGCCCTCATACCACCCTCATGGAGTCTGTTTCTGACCGTTTGAGCAGACACATGCACATTTGTGGCCTGCTGGAGGTCATTTTGCAGGGCGCTGGCAGTGCACCTCCTTGCACAAAGGCGGAGGTAGCGGTCCTGCTGCTGGGTTGTTGCCCTCCTACGGCCTCCTCCACGTCTCCTGATGTACTGGCCTGTCTCCTGGTAGCGCCTCCATGCTCTGGACACTACGCTGACAGACACAGCAAACCTTTTTGCCACAGCTCGCATTGATGTGCCATCCTGGATGAACTGCACTACCTGAGCCACTTGTGTGGGTTGTAGACTCCGTCTCATGCTACCACTAGAGTGAGAGCACCGCCAGCATTCAAAAGTGACCAAAACATCAGCCAGGAAGCATAGGAACTGAGAAGTGGTCTGTGATCACCACCTGCAGAATCACTCCTTTTTTGGGGGTGTCTTGCTAATTGCCTATAATTTCCACCTTTTGTCTATTCCATTTGCACAACAGCATGTGAAATTTATTGTCAATCAGTGTTGCTTCCTAAGTGGACAGTTTGATTTCACATAAGTGTGATTGACTTGGAGTTACATTGTGTTGTTTAAGTGTTCCCTTTATTTTTTTGAGCAGTGTATAAAGAGAGAGGGAGGGAGTGTCAGTGTTGATATGTTAGTGTTTATCGTACGTTTGACCCATATATAGCATTGAACTGCAGTGTGTTGTGCTGCAGAGCTTTGCTTACTGTGTGTGTGTTCTGTTTAGATCAGCTTGCTGTATCCAATCTCTTAAACGCCTCTCTGTTGTCTCTTCTCATGAGGGAGAGGAATGGAGCGAGGGATCAGTGAGTCAGACTTAGTCACTGGGTCTGGGAGGGGCGAGGAGGAGAGAAAGAGGATGAGGGAACGTGTGAGAGAAACGGGAGGGTGAGGAGGGGAGTGAAAGAGACAGAGCGAAGGAGAGTGCGAGTGGCAAAGGGATGGGGCGAGGGATACAGACACGGACTTGTCTTTGTGCTGTTGTCTGAAACACCTCCCAGCTGATCCAAAGCAGAGAATAGAGCACAGCATTGTATTTCTGTCACATAGCTACTCTGTCAAAGAACTGTGGCAGTACAGGCTGCAAACAATGAATGCTGGCTGATTGTGCTTTTAATCTCTGTATTTCACTACATGGGAATGCCAGAATGTCCTGATTGAGTAGGTGGTATATTTGTTGCTGTACCCACCGATCCTTCTCTTCTCTCCCCTTTCCCACCCTTTTTGATACATATAACTTCTCCCCCTATCTCTTGCTCTCTCTAGCACCTCCACATGACGGTCCAGGCCTTGCAGGATGAATTGAGGATCCAGAGAGACCTGAACCAGCTGCTCCAGCAGGACCCTGCCAGCCAGGGTCGCGAACTGGCTCTGAACTTTGAACCAACGGAGGAGAACTACCGGCGGCTTCATGGGGACCACGAGCGTCAGGCCAAGGAGCTGTTCCTGCTCAGAAAGACCCTGGAGGAGATGGAGCTGAGGATAGACACCCAGAAACAGACCCTGGGCGCCAGGGACGAGTCCATCAAGAAACTGCTGGAGATGCTGCAGAGCAAAGGTGGGTTACTGGGACACACACGCAGCGACCCATATTAGTCATTTTCCAATGTTAACGCATCTTCTAAATGACCATATTATTGTATTCCAGGGCCATCGGCTAAGGCCTCAGAGGAAGACCAGGAGAGAACAAGGAGACTGGCTGATGCTGAAATGCACAGACACCATCTAGAGTCCCTACTGGACCAGAGAGACAGAGAGACGACTGCTCTACGAGAGGTGAGGGACACTGGGAGAGATGAGGAGACGGAGGAAGGTAACACATAGAGGGGCTTTAGTTGGGTCACAATACAAACCATTTGGGATTGAGTGTTGTGTAGTAGACAATGTGTGTGAGGTGTGACAACCTTGTTCTCTTTAGGAGCTGCATCGTCGATATGAGGGAACCCCAGAGTCCACCAAAACCAAGGCTCTACAGACAGTCATCGACATGAAGGTACCCGTCTCTGTGTGTGGCTGTATCTGTAAGTGTGTTTATGTCTGTGGCTTAACCCCTTATCTCTCCGGTGTGTGTCAGGATGCTAAGATCAACTCTCTGGAGCGAGGTCTGAGGGACATGGAGGAGGAGGTGATGATGCTCAAGTCCAACGGCCTGCTGAGCTGTGAGGAGAGACAGGAGGATATGAAACAGATGGAGGTCTACCGCAGCCACACCAAGTTCATGAAGAACAAGGTTAGATGGTCACTTCCCCTCAGTTCCCATTGGTCAGAATTCAGTTCCTTCCAATCAGCTCAATATCATTCTGTTCTATAGTTGTACGTGTTCTCATTATGTTCTCTTCATAGCCATGCACTCCTTCCTCTCCCTCTGCTCATCACCCGCTACTTCTCTACCATTCCTCTTCTCCCCTCTCCTGCTCTTGTTTTCCCTCTTCCTCCACCTCTGTCTTTCTCTCTCTCTCTCTCTCAGATGGACCAAGTAAAGCAGGACATGTCCAGGAAGGACACAGAGCTGCTAGGTTTACAGACCAAGCTGGAGACTCTGACCAACCAGTTCTCTGATAGCAAACAGCACATTGAGGTCCTCAAGGAGTCGCTGACCGCTAAAGAACAACGAGCTGCCATCCTACAGACAGAGGTACACACACACACACACACACACACACACACACACACACACACACACACACACACACACACACACAGAGCCAGTAGGCTGAGCGGTTCCCCTCTGCTGGCCAGGTGGATGCGTTGCGTCTGCGTCTGGAGGAGAAGGAGACCACGCTGAACAAGAAGAGTAAACAGATCCAGGAGATGTCTGAGGAGAAGGGCACGCTCAACGGAGAGATCCACGACCTCAAGGACATGCTGGAGGTCAAGGAGCGCAAGGTCAATGTCCTGCAGAAGAAGGTGGAGCTTGACTATATATCACCCTGTATAATGCAATAGGATACAAAGTCATACAACGTCCTGTTTAGTAAGCGTTTTGTGTATGTTTTTTGTCTAGCTCACCTAATTGTGTGTGTGTGCCAGATTGAGAACCTGCAGGAACAGCTGAGAGACAAGGAGAAGCAGATGAGCAGCCTGAAGGAGAGAGTCAAGTCTCTACAGACAGACACCTCTAACACAGACACAGCTCTTAACACACTGGAGGAGTCCCTCGCCGAGAAGGTACACACACACACACACACACTAGAGTCCTACATTGGTCAGCCTGCCACATCAATTCCGATACCTACCTGACATCAGGACAGGTTGTTCTCCCCAAACCGACCCACGCGCTTAGAATTGTTCCCGAGAGCCGGTCCATTACCCGCCAAATTGCATCAATTTATTTAATTGTTTTTATGACTCCAGACAGTAGGCTATTCCTTTTCCCTGCTAGAATGAATTTGTCTGCATGTCTATTCAACAGTTGGATAAAAGAAACCATGCGGCACATTGATAACTCAAATAGCTTTGAAAAAGAGCCTTCTTACCTAAGGAAAGTTATAGGCTTAGCCTACATAACAAAACATGACCTTTGCATTCAATATTGTTTTGATTTTCAAATAGTTTAATTGAAACTTAAATAAATAATTGCCCGAATTTTTAATATAGACTACAAAAATACTTAAACCTTTACCAGCCATATTGGTCAAACACAAATTATATGGCCAGTGTATGGTGAATGAAAGTCTGAATTGCGAAAGCCACTGCACGTGGACAAATTAAAGTGTTTCAGCCCCAATAACGGACAGTTCCCTGCTCCACACTCTCACTGTGGCTGGGTCTTGCACCGCTCACACAATGGAATTTACACCAATAAAACAAGCTGCTGGGTTTGTACAAATTGTATAAGCATGATTTAAAACATTTCCGACCCGCAATATAATTGTTCTGAACTGCGAGCCAACCCACGGGTTCAAGGAATGCTTTCATTCCACCCGCCAGCAGATTGTTTTGTTGTTATGGGTCACCCGTGGGGAACCGTCGGTACCCGATGCAGTGCTCAAACACACACACTGTCCAACTCCGGCAGAGACTCATGAGCAGTGCTGTTTCTGTCCGGGGTGTTTGTACTCTCATATGGGCTCTGAAATGACACACGTCTGTAGGAGCGGATCATTGAGCGTCTGAAGGAGCAGAGAGACAGAGACGACAGAGAGAAGACAGAAGACATCGAGTCCAACAAGAAAGAACTGAAGGAGCTCAGAGAGAAACTCAGTCTATTGCAGGGAGACCTGTCTGACCGAGAGGTACACACACACCCAAAATGTAGTGACACTGACACTTTTGATTTTTTTCTTCATTATTATAATTTTTTCAATACGCTATATCAACAAATGTTTCACATTTTGTTTTTGTTTTTTCATAAATGATTGCGTATGAGTACCTTCGTGTGTGTAAAATATTACAGATTTTTTATTAAAAGATTAAGAATCATTTTTTGTTGGGAAAAACACTATATATCCATTGTTTAGCTGGAACGGAATGTTCATATCCTGTATATTTGACTGTGATACGTGGTTGTCTCACCTAGCTATCTTAAGATGCATGCACTAACTGTAAGTCTCTCTGGATAAGGGCATCTCCTAAATGACTAATGTCAAATGTAAATGTTTTACATAGAGGTCATATTACTGTATAGAATTATTATTTTTTAAATTTAAATATTGATGTCACAAATGTATCAACAAAAAAAATGTAATGTAGTTATTTGTTACATTTTACTATGTAAAACCTAGCAGTACTCCTTGTTTCCCTGAGAGTCATTTACACTGAGTGTACAAAACATTTCCATGACATAGACTGACCAGGTGAATCTAGGTGAAAGCTATGATCCCTTATTGATGTCACTTGTTAAATCCACTTTAATCAGTGTAGATGAAGGGGAGGAGACAGGTTAAAGAAGGATTTTAAAACCTTGAGACAACTGAGACATGGATTGTGTGTATCATTCAGAGGGTGAATGGGCAAGACAAAAGATTGAAGTGCCTTTTGAACGGGCATGGTAGTAGGTGCCAGGTGCACCTGTTTTAGTGTGTCAAGAACTGCAACGCTGTGGGGGTTTTCACGCTCAACAGTTTCCCGTATGTATCAAGAATGGTCCACCACACCCAGCCAACTTGACACAACTGTGGAAAGCATTGGAGTCAACATCCCTGTGGAAAGCTTTCGACACCTTGTAGAGTCCATGCCCCGACAAATTGAGGGCAAAAGGCGGGGGTGCAACTCAATATTAGGAAGGTGTTCTTAATGTTTTGTACACTCAGTGTATGTAGCATTTAGCAAAAAAACATGATTATTTGTCTGAAATGAAACCATCAAGTGATAGACATGTATTTGTTTCAAACCTGTCATTGAACAACCCCATGCCATGATTAGATAGTGAAAAAACACATCCCTTTCATAATTTCTTTAAACAATAAAAGCTAATTTACCAACATTTCTGAAAATGGATATATAGCATTTTGGAATGAAACTCTTTAATTTATTAACCCCCTATTCCTCTCTCCAGACCAATCTGTTGGACCTAAAGGAGCATGCATCATCCCTGGCCTCCTCGGGGCTGAAGAAGGACTCCAAGCTGAAGAGTATGGAGATCTCTCTGGACCATAAGAAGGAGGAGTGTCTCAAACTGGAGAACCATCTTAAGAGGGTGAGATGTTGCCCCTAGACAATGATCTAAGGCCACTTTTACTTACTTGTCTGATCATAAAAAAAAAAAATGGGGCTGACTGTTTTCAGGCCCAGAATGCGACGTTGGAGGCCAAGGCGAACACGGAGCTGTCGGAACGCATCATCTCCCTGGAGCAGGAAGTGACCCGACACAGAGAGGATTCTGGCAAGGCTCAGGCGGAGGTGGACCGGCTGCTGGAGATCCTGAGAGAGATGGAGAATGAGAAGAACGACAAGGACCGCAAGATCAACGAGCTGGAGAAGTATGTGTATCTTTCTCTGACCCTGACTCTACTTGTTTGTGACTAACGCAGCCTCTAAACAGCAGTTTATCTATATACATGTGGACCTGGTCTAATGTAGGTGTTTTCTTCTGAAATACCACACGGTCCTCCTCTTCTCCTTCCTTTCATCTTGTCTTCCTGCTCTCTGAATCTGTTTCTCTCTCTCTCTTGCCTTCTTGTCTTTATGCTGGAACTCTCTTGTCTCCTCTCCAGTCAGTCCTCCAGGTTAGTAACATGTTCTCTGCTCTGTCTACTGGCTGGACTTCCTACCTTTCCCCCACCACCCCCACTCTCTTTTAATCTCAATTGCTTTTGCTCTCCCTTCCCTCTCACTTTCACCACTCTCTTCACTTTTCACTTCACCCTCTCTCTCTAACACCCTCTCCCTCTGTGATGCTTTAGTGTTATGAGTGTAACCTTATGGGAATGTCTGTAACCCAGTCCTCTTGTGTCCCATGGTGCCTTGCAGGCAAACCAAGGACCAGAGTAAGAAGGTGGCATCCCTGAAACATAAGGAGCAGGTGGAGAAGAGTAGGAATGCCCGACTGGTGGATGAAGCTAAAAAGAGAGAGGACAACATCTCAGAGAGCTCTCAACAGGTCAAGGTAAGGTGTGTGTGTGTGTGTGTGTGGGGGGGGGTCTATGGATGTGTGACTAATAACACTGGTAAAGAAAGCTCTTCTTGTTGCACAATTTTTTTTCGACATACAGAACCAGTCAAAAGTTTGGACACACCTACTAATTCAAGGGGTTTTTTTATTTTATTTTTTATTTTCTACATTGTAGAATAGTAGTGAAGACATCAACACTATGAAATAACACATATGGAAGGATGTTTTAACCAAATAAGTGTTAAACAAATATATTTTAGATTTGAGATTCTTTAAAGTAGCCACTCTTTGCCTTGATGACAACTTTGCACACTCTTGGCATTCTCTCAACCAGCTTCATGAGGTAGTCACCTGGAATTCATTTCAATTAACGGCCTTGTTAAAAGTTAATTTGTGGAATTTATTTTCCTCTTAATGCGTTTGAGCCAATCAGTTGTGTTGTGACAAGGTAGGGGTGGTATACAGAAGATAGCCCTATTTGGTAAAAGACCAAGTCCATACTATGGCAAGTCAGCTCAAATAAGCAATGAGAAATGACAGTCCATCGTTACTTTAAGACATGGTCAGTCAATCTGGAAAATTTCAAGAATTGTAAAAGTTTCTTCAAGTGCAGTTGCAAAAACATCAAGTGATATGATGAAACTGGATCTCATGAGGTCCGCCACAGGAAAGGAAGACCCAGAGTTACCTCTGCTGCATGACCTCCAGGCTGTGTAAGGGTTATTTGACAAAGAAGGAGAGTGATGTAGTGCTGCATCAGATGACTTGGCCTTGACAATCACCTGACCTCAACCCAATTGAGATAGTTTGGGATGAGTTGGACCGCAGAGTGAAGGAAAAGCAGCCAACAAGTGCTCAGCATATGTGGGAACTCCTTCAAGACTGTTGGAAAAGCATTCCAGGTGATGCTGGTTGAGAGAATGCCAAGAGTGTGCAAAGCTGTCATCAAGGCAAAGGGTTGCTACTTTAAAGAATCTCAAATATAAAATATATTTTGATTTGTTTAACACTTTTTTGGTTACTACATGATTCCAAATGTGTTATTTCATAGTTTTGATGTCTTCACTATTATTCTACAATGTAGAAAATAGTAAAAAATAAAAACCCTTGAAGGAGTAGGTGTGTCCAAACTTTTGGTACTGTAAATATCCTTTATGTAAAATATCTTTATCTACCTCAGTCTTCTCTCCCCTCCCATCTAGGACTCTCTGCGGTTGAAGACTGAGCGTATCGAGGAGTTAGAGGAGGCTCTGAGGGAGAGTGTTCAGATTACAGCAGAGAGAGAGATGGTGCTGGCACAGGAGGAAGCTGCCAGGAACCACCAGGAGAAACAGGTACACACACACTTAACACAAGTGTACACACACATGCACAAACACCTGGAGGAGGTGTTGGAGATGAAGTAAGACGCACACGCACAACACAAGGGTACACACGCAAAACACACGCACACATGTGCAACACAAATACACACGTATGTACAAAGCTACACAGACACACACAGCTTCTATATCCTTTCTCCTCTCATCCCATCTACTGGCCACGTTTCACTCTGTCCCTCCCTTCCTACCTGCTGTCCCTCCTTTCCTCAGCTTTCTTGTCTCTCGTTTTCTCTGTTACTTACTGCCTCTCAGAAGCACTCACACAAACCAATGCATGAGTCCAACCACGTCCACTTTAAGTGGTCTAAGGTATGACGTAATGATCCTCCTCTGTTGTATTTCACCCTTTTGGATCAGTAGCTCTTTAGACCATGTACCATTTACCTACTATTCACTTCGAAATTACATGGGGTAAACTAAACCAGAACTATCTGATACTTGTTTCTCATGACGCCAATCTGTAACTTGTTGGTAACCAATGATACCAACATTGCACCCCAGAGAAAGTCAATAGTTATTATTTAGCAATGTTGGGTTGTACTATTAACCATGTGACTTCTAAGTAAATGCCAGTTAAATGAAAGTACTACAGTGAAGTAGTACCTTTTATTGCTGTTTAGATCTGTCATTGGAGCCCCTTGTTGTATGTTCAACACCTCAGTGGGGTTGGATCCAGAAACAACCCCTAGCCCTGTTCACCATATTGCTGGTCTATTACCCATCAATCCGTTCAGATTTACACTAGTACCTAGGTGCTATAGGGTGTAAGAGCTAGTGCCAAGGGGATAGGGTGTAAGAGCTAGTGCCAAGGGGATAGGGTGTAAGAGCTAGTGCCAAGGGGATAGGGTGTAAGAGCTAGTGCCAAGGGGATAGGGTGTAAGAGCTAGTGCCAAGGGGATAGGGTGTAAGAGCTAGTGCCAAGGGGATAGGGTGTAAGAGCTAGTGCCAAGGGGATAGGGTGTAAGTCAGGAATCATCAACTAGAGCAGCCGCGGGACCATTTTGTTTCTTGCGCGGATGTTCGGGGGGCCGGAATCTAATTACAAATCATTTGTAGACTGCAAATTCACCACAAGAAGCCCAAACCGATGTAATGTTTGACTAAAACATAATCATTTCAGTCCTTGCTTATAGTTGTATATGATCATGTGTGTCTCTCTATTTTCCGTGGGAATACTTGGGAACAGATTTACAAAATTATATAACTTGGAGCTGATTTCCTGACTTTTTCCCAGTCTTTTATGTCCAACAATGAACATTAGAAAACGTATGGGTGGCAAATATTTGGCCTGCAGTCTGTCAGATGGGGAACCCTGGTGTAAGGGCTAGTGCCAAGGGGATAGGGTGTAGGGGCTAGGGGTTCTTTGATTGACGGCTCATCAAAATGGGGCTGTACTTGAGGAAGGTTATGTCTTTGAATGATAAACATAATCTAATACATTTTCACTCTCTCTGCTTGTCTTTGTATTGTCTTATTTTTATTATGTGTGCGTGTGTGCAGATTGAGGAGCTGCTGGGGGCCATGGAGAAGGTGAAACAGGAGCTGGAGTCTATGAGGGCCAAGCTGTCATCTACCCAACAGTCCCTGTGTGAGAAGGAGACTCACCTGACCACTTTGAGAGCCGAACGCAGGAAACACCTGGAGGAGGTGCTGGAAATGAAGTAAGACACGCACGAAGACACACCCATCATACACACGCACGTACACACACACACACACACACACTGTATATACACCCATTCCCTCCACTTTCACACTTTGCAACATGTCTGCTGACTTGGTAGTCAGGTAATGCTGTAATACAGTCAGGTAATAGGATATCCTGTAAATGACTCATTCTAAAATGCCACCCTGTAATACCACCTTGATGCAGACAGGAGGCGCTGCTGGCAGCCATCAGTGAGAAGGACGCCAACATTGCCCTGCTGGAGCTGTCCTCCTCCAAGAAGAAGAAGACGCAGGACGAGGTGGCTCTGCTAAAGAGAGAGAAGGACCGTCTGGTACAACAGCTCAAACAGCAGGTAGGGATCAATCCCTCGTCATGTTACCTAGGTCCAGCCACATAGGCCTCTGTAAAGTCACTTCCTCTACTCATCTCCTTCACCTGAAATGGGGGGAGACTAAACAGACCTCAGATTGTTTATAGGTTTTAACTTTGCAGCAAGTGTCAAAATCAAACAGTAGGCAGCCATAAACTTCTCTCGGCACAGCTGTCTGCTCAATGCACCATGATTATGGTGGCAGGTAGCGTGGCGGTTAAGAGCGTTGGGCCAGTAACCGAAAGTTCGCTGGTTCAAATCCCCAAGAAGACTAGGTGAGAAATCTGTCTGTGCCCTTGAGCAAAGCATTTAACCCTAATTGCACCTGTAAGTCGCTTTGGATAAGAGCATCTGCTAAATGACTAAAATGTAATGTAAATGAGTGCTGGTCAAAAAATCCCTTTAGTCTCCCCCTGAAATCTTGTCCTTTCTCTCTCTTTCTCTCTCTTTCAGACTCAGAACCGTATGAAGCTAATGGCAGACAACTATGAGGACGACCACTTGAAGACCGCCCCCGACCAGACCAATCACAAACCTTCTCCAGATCAGGTGGGTACACAGTCAACCAAACAGAATCATATATTTTGCAGTCGAAGGCTGTCTAGATGCTATTATTGTGTGAACACGTGTAGCTTAACCAGAATAGACCACCTTTCTCCAGTATATAAAGTTATCACGGCCGGCCAGCTCATTAGGCAGGATTACACCTGCATGCTTGCTGTTTGGTGTTTTATACTAGGTTTCTGTTCAGCACTTTGTGACATCAGCTGATTACAGAAGGGCTTTATAAATACATTTGATTGAAATTGGATTAGGCAGCCACCTATGGCGGCATCGTCTGACCTAGACACACCAACAACAAATAAAACCTCACATAATTCTTCCCAAATACAATGACAATTTCTCTCAACCAGTGGCAAATGGGCTTTTTAGGTGATCGCTGATGCCGCCCTGTGATAAGTAGTGCCCCTTTGTCAAAGGCAGGGGCGCAAAATATTTTGCTTCTCTATTCCCAGCGTGCCTCTCCAGGGTGCTGTTGGAGAGACTCATTGCTGCGGCGCTACACCAACGTTCCGTCAAAAAAGAATCTAACATAAATCATGTAGCAGATATAGGGTAGGGTTTTTGTTATCGGCCCCAGGACCGTGTTTGGGAAACTCTGATATAGGATATGGTAGAAAGAGTATGTGGCCTTTTCTGTAGCTTGCAGGCTGGAGATAAAATATATGACAATGTAATGAGATGGACACTTTTTACATCATGCAGGTTTCTCTGGTCAATTTGCCTAACTAACTTAAATGGCGCCCAATCAAATAAAAAATGTGCTGTCATTTTAACAAACAACATATCCTAAAAATAGGACAGGTCAGACAATATGGAATGGACAATCACAACTGTTGTCCAGGAGTTTCACCCCTTTGTCATGATCAGTGGTTTAAAGTTTGTATCCGTCAATTTTTGACAAGCTGTTCATAGTGAAAAAGAAAATACTTCTGCTTTTCCCGTTGTGTAAACACATTGCAAATAGGCTCACGATAACTCCTGATAAAGTTGGTTAGCTGATATTCAGAGCTTAAATAGCCAAATTGAATCAGGAATCAGGACTAATAAAGCCAATACAACAGCCGGCTTTACAAATGGTGGTCCTACCACATGAATGGGCATTCATAACATGCAGACATGGTAGGCTACACCTCAGTAAGCACGGACTGACGCAGATGCTTTGTGGACATCTTTTTTTGGCGCGGTTCAGACCGGCCTTGATTTCAACGTCCACAGACATTGATTTTTGGTCAGTTTTCTGTCTCGCACTCCTATTTTTCTCTGTCACACTCTCTCTCTCTCACACACACACACACACACACACACACACACACACACACTAACCAAGTGTTCTTTTCTAATGCTGCAATTGGCTAAACCATCTGTCCAATAGGATGATGAGGAGGGTATTTGGGCATAGCCAACCCTGCGCCCCCCTCCCCTCTCTCTCTCAGCCATTTTGTTCAGAAGGGTGAGAGCACAAATGAATGTCCGAGTCATCTGTCCATTTTCACCACCTTCCTGGCATGTATGCCCGTCTCTCACTCCATCGTCAGTGTGTCCCGTTTTGCGCCTCCATTTTGTTTTGTCGTCCGTTTCTCCTCTCACCATTTTATGTTGGTGCAGTGAGTTGGTCCGTGCAGTGTTTGGTACATGTCATCTGTTCTCATATTTGTATTTTCTGCGGGAATGATATCTCTGTTGTTTCAGTGTTTGTCTGCCCACCATGTACTGTAGCTTGGACACTGTTTGTGAACAACTGAGTCAATCAAATAGGCAGACATACACACACACACAAGACACACTTCTGTCCCACATACCAGACTCCACAATCGTTTCTCCTTGTGATCTAATGCATGTGAGATGCAGCCTTTTCCCTCCTCCTTCTGCATGCTCCATGATTCTGGTTTAGTCTCTGAAAACACACAGGGACCTAATGTAATTTTTCTTATCTCTCTCTTATCCAACTGGCTCTTCCCTTTCCTCTCCCCCCTTGCATCTCTCCCCTCCAGATGATCCCCCCTCTCCTGTCCCTGAGTGAGAATCGCAATAAGCTTAAGCTCTACATTGCCCACCTGACTGACCTCTGCCACGACCGAGACCCCAGCATCCTCAGCGTCCTGACCCCACCGACCCACTATCACCACGCCAACCCACCAGCCTGGGAGGAGGAGCTACACAAGATGACTTTGGAGCAGGTAACAGAGGAGTCCCTCCCTCTGGGGTTTTCTCTCTTGTTCCCCGTCTCTTTCTCACCCTCTATCTTTCTTTCGGTGCTCTGTCATATCTTCCTCTTAACAGGAATGAGTGAAGTTTATCGCCTCAAGGGAGATGGTGGGGGAGGAGAAGTATGCTAACTCATTATCTCTCCCTCTGTCCCTTTTTCTTCCTCCTTAGTTGGAAATGGAGTTGGAGTTGTGTGAGAAGGAGAGTGGGGAGCTGCAGGAGTATGCCAACTCGGTGCTGCAGCAGATCGCTGACTACTGCCCTGACATCCTGGAGCAGGTGGTCAACGCGCTGGAGGAGTCCTGCTGAACTCTCACCTTTACAGACCACCCCCTGATGACCCCAGGACCCTGCATGAGCTTCAGACAACCTTCCTCCCATCTATCCACACATGATCTTGGCGGAGGGAGGACTGCGCGATCATACTACACCCCCACATGCTCAATTCTCATTCCTGGGGAGATTCACCAGCCTGAGGAGATGATGATGATGATGATGATTAACTGATGAAGAACAGTCACACAGTGGGCTAATGGTGGAAGGATGTAGATGCATGCTGGTCATGGGTTGTGTTCAGTAGTGCACATCGCACAAAAACGTTTTGAAAGAGAAAACAAAGTTAAGGTAGCACCTCCCTGTTTCATTTCTTTCAAAGTTTTCGCAGTTTTCGTCCCTACTGACACAACCGTAGTTGTCTCTTTGTATCTAAACCGGTGTTTTTTCTGAATGGTGGGGAGTCGTGGCATGGAAATGTTTAGAAACCAGTGACCATTTAAACAAAAACATTTAGCATATATTACGTGTTATTTCCTATGTTTGACATTAACAATCTCCTATGTGAGTTTCTGGACAAAACTTTTCCCATTTTCCCTCAACCACCCAATTAAATCCATAGAGAGAGAGAGAAACACTAGCTGGGTTTTAGGGCTTGTGGGGCTTTATCTCTGGCTGACTTACTGCATGTTCTGTGAACGGATCTTAAGATATAAGAGGGAGGAATCCTAACTCAATATCCTAACTTGAACTTCCACACACATCTCCCATTGACATCAGTGTCTGATTTACGTCAAATAAGGATTTGGACCAGAGGGAGAAGGGGAGAGAGAGAGAGAGAAACAGAGAGGAGAGGGGGGTAGTGGTTTGTTTTAGATGGTTTTGCACACAGCACCCTCTTCAATATGAGGTATGCAACATTAGTTTATTTTAGCCACGTACACTTCTAGTAGTGCATCACAGGAGGTTGGTGGCACCTTAATGGGGGAGGACGGGCTCGTGGTAATGGCTGTAGGGGAATGGTATCAAACACATGGAAACCAAATCCATTCCATTTACTCCGTTCCAGGCCTTATTATGAGCCGTACTCCCCTCAGCACCCTCCACTGTAGTGCACTATATGGAATATGGTGTCATTTGGGACGGTACGATAGTGGCCTTTGAGTGTGCAAAGGGATCAGTACTGGATGTACATGAGGGACCTTTTTATTCCTTAGTTCTATTGGTGCTACAGCTTGACATAAGACATGAAGAGATCTACTCCACCAGTCATAGGATCTCATCCAAAGTTTCTATAGATATGACTTTATAAAACATTATCATTGTTTAATTTTTGATTGAATTATGTTCCCTGAGATTGATGTTGCCCCTTTTGTGCATTTTTCCAAAGCTTCAGGGCGTGCGGTTCTTGTAATGAAATTATAGTGAATCCTACTTAAAAGGATATGAAAGTCCCTTCCCAGTGGGTTTGAACCTTTTTTAAATCAATTTGTAAATGACTCATTAAATACGTAGTGACTAGGGTTGAATATTTCCCCTGTTTTTTTAGAAATGTTCCATCCTGAAAATAAATCACTTTTCTCCTGGGTAACCTGGTGTTTCCCACCAAAACTGGAAGTTTCATTCAAAAGAATTATAAAGCATATATGTTTGGAGTTGATTATAGCTTTGATCAGCATGAAAATTCTAACCTGAATCTACCTGAGCCTGATGAGCCATATATTTTTAAAACATTTATGAGCCCTACATTAACAACGTTTAATGAGCCTAAGCCCAAAAATGCCCAAATGATTATGCCATTATCCAATACATGTATGATAAAGCCTACTGCACATTATGCGTGACAGAAAAACATAGAAGCCCCTAGATGTAGCCAGCTATAACCTATGCTCTCTTGGGTAAATAAATTAAACTAGCTCCAATAGGCTAATCTTTTTGAGTGTGAACTGTATTGTATTATATGGACTGGAATTAGGCACATCGTTGAAACCATGATGAAGCCGAAGAGAACATGCAATTCTGGTGCAGCACATGCGGCCTACAAAGTTAAAAGTATTGGCTAGCGAATTTGATTTTAATTTTGAAATATAATTGGGCCTATTTGTATAATTAGTATGCTGACATATTTCTATACCTACCTTTTATATACCCTGAATGTTATCCCCTTTCTCTCATACCATCCGCCCTTTCAACAATTAAATGAAATACGTTTCGTTGTCCTTATCTTCATCATTCTAATGACATCCTTGAATAATATATGACTAGACTTAGATGCAGACTGCTTTCACTTCTCTTCATGAAGATTGAATGGTTATGGGTCTGAATAAATAACTGCCATCGTGAGTTCGCTCATCTTTCAAATTACCCATGAGTTCTATTGGCTTCTGTGTATAACATTCAGCTAAAAAGAGCTTGCATCCCTCTTCGAATAGTCTATTGGTATAAAAAATGCTCAAAACATAATGTCCAGCAAGCTATTGTGGTCTAGATTTTCCTGCATGGGACTCCAAGAGCTAAGGAGTGTTCTTTTAAGGAGAGAGGCCAGCGGAGCACAGGTGCTTGCGTATTGGATAAGAGACATAGGTTATAACTTAGAAGCTTATTATGCATAACCCATAATTAATTAGCTAAATATAAGGCTTATACGGCATTGAACGTATTACCCGTAGAAGGTAGGCTAGAACATCTCTATATATAGGGCTATATATCAATCTAGAACAGGATTATCTATTTTGGATGGAGTTGATGGAGAGCGACAGAGAAAAAACAAGACCCACGAAAGCCAGAAGGAGATGGGTAAATTAGATACACATTAGATCTTTATATTACTGTAACATAGGCTATGCTGCAGCAAATGTAGTCCTACCTGTCACAAGAACAAAAAGTTGAGATGATAGGTCTACATGCATTATGAACTGTACTCCATACTGAGATGGGCTGTCTGTCCCCACCCTGAGCGTTGATTCATGCAGAGGCCATAGAGAAGCCAGATTTAGATATCGCATATAATATAACAGTTCCATTTCACACCATGCTGTTCATATAAATAATTTATTATAATTTACCGGTTTCTCGCAGTTATTTATCCCAGGGAAAAGCGAGTGATTTTGAGAGATAAATCCCGGTAACCAGGTTCCCGCCGTTCAACCCTAGTAGTGACTACATAAATGTAACCCAGTGGAAGATGTTGTGAATTCTGTAAAAAACAAAGTGAGAAGCTAAAAGCAGTGCAGTTAGTTGTCTATTGTGTGTGTGTGTGTCTCAATTTGTCTGAAGACAAAAGATATGACCGTACTGCCATAAATTGCGGAAAGTCATGTTCTATAAATATATATACATATAAAGTATGATGTTGACCATATGGATATATATGCATTGAATGTTTGCACAGAATCGTGAGGAGCAAGACTCTGAACAAAATGGCGGACCGTTCTAGTGTCTTCAGCTAAAACTGGAGAAATATTTGTAAAAATAAAAATAAACTTTTATAAATGTCAAATTATGTGTAAACTTCAAACGTTTTCAAACTGTGACTGTGTAGAGGGAGAGTACTTTTTATTTTCTTTCATTTATTTATATTTCTTGAATTTTTTATGCATACTTTTTCCACATGATGTAAACGTATTACCCTGAGGTTCCAGTGTTTAGTTATTTCATATATCTGAGATGTTTGTGGGAATGACGCCCCCTAGACTGTGTTCCTCTGTTCTCCACTTGTCTCACACAGTAGTCTGACCGTTTAGGACAGAACGGTCTCCAACCATGGTTCTCCTGATACTTATTCAGTGGCCTGATTTACAGAGAGCATGCTGCCAGTCTCTGGCATTTAGAACTGCTCTGTACAGTACATTTCTATTTCAATCTGTCCATGGTTGAACAATAAGCTACAAATCAGCTTGGTCTCCAGGACCAGAGTTGGAGACTAGGCTACTGTTTAGATTCTATTATCCTGCCCCTTGTCCATAAAAGCCAGGATGTGATTCCAAAGTACTCTCTATGGCCATCTCCCTTTCCAGAAGTTATTACTGACCTGACAAAATCGTAGAGGTAAAAGCAAAGGGTTTCACTGGTCAGCTTTCACCTATCCAGGTCATGAAAACAGTTTAATTTCAGGAAGGAGGAAAAAAATGTGTCTTTCAAAAAAGTTGCAACAGGGCCCTAGCCTGTGTATCCCTGCCCTTGCCTTAATGTCTGTGGACTCACCAGTCTGTGATAACTTTGTTTTAAACTCTTCATTCAGGAACACAGTGCTGTTAAAGGGGCTACTTCTAAAGTCATGGTTCTAATTTTATTTTTTTACTTTCATTTGCATTTGTTAAAGAAATGTACTGCCTTCCGTCTGTGTTAATGATGAAAAAAGTTATCTATGAAAAATTAAAGCAGAACAGACACGTTTGAGTATTTGCATTTTGTATGTATGTAAATAAACATATCCTATCAGTCTTTCACGCTCTGTGGCGATTTTTGTTTACAGGACTACCATTGTGCATATTTATCAGCATAATTAAGTAACATAAAACAAAATGATTTGTCACACACAGGATAAAAGGCAGAGTGATGCTAAAACGTTTTTTTTTACCCAATAAATTACTGGGAGGTTATACATATGAAGTGTGCGACTCTCTTTGTAACACACCGGATAGGTGCAGTGAAATGTGTTGTTTTACAGGGTCAGTTATAATAGTACAGCACACCTGGAGCAAATTAGGGTTAGGTGCCTTGCCTGACCCTAATTTGCCCAATCTTGTCGGCTCGGGTAATCGAACCAGTGATCTTTAATTTACTGGTCCAACACTCTAACCGCTAGGCTACATGCCACTCTAATAGCATATCTTGGAATACCTTAATACATGTCTGTCATTTTATACCTAATAGCTGTCTCAGTTGCCAAGAATGGTTTTCATGCCCTCATATTTGATTTGACTGTGTCCCGCTGTGGATTCGCTAGGGAGATGAGGTCAAATGTGATTGGCAACCCTTCGCCTCAACTCGACTTCTGAATGTGTGTAGAGTGACAGAAACTCATCCATGGTAGGTGCTAATCCACTATTTCACTTAATCTATCCAGTTCAGACCTGAAAACACCAGGGAGATTGACATAAAATCTGTCCTTTTCTTTCTATCTGGTTGTGCAACCCCCAAATGGTTGTTTCTGGACCAGTATAATTTATATTAGAGTAAGATAATGGAATGGCCCCTAATGTTCTGAACACCCTGCACCTTCTGCCATATTTAGTACCTGCTTTTTCATAGTAAGGCCCTCCTATAAACCTCAAATGGGTGACAGAACTCAAAATAAACCATTTCCCTAAAAAAACATTCAGCATTTTTATTAATAAATATCACTGTTGTATGAATATAAAACCATTTTAAATTACCCTTTTTAAGAAACACACCAATGATCTTTCCTTGAAGGCTTTACAGGAGAAAATATGATGTAGGTTATTGATATGTTGCATACAGACTTCAAATACATGCTCTTGATAACCAAGGGCAAGATAAAGTCTATTTTTACACTCTCCATTCTAAAGTCCCCAGGGGGGAGAAGGCAGATAGTTTACCCCTGTCATATCCACACTGTTCATGTTTACCAGAAGGAATTAGGAAAGGCAGATTACAATGTTAGATATAGTACAACTCCTCAGGCATGGAAACTACCAATTCAAAAAGGTGTACTTCAAAAACAAACAATTCACTTCAATTTGAAGTACAATGTTCTGGCTTACAGCCATTCATTATAAAAACTATATTAACATAAGAAAAATACTTCTTAGTCAAAACTTCAATCCAAGGCATTAAGGCCTTAATGTGCAGTGTTAAGATGGACTGTGTTAGAACATAGTTGTTTTGCATGAGTTGTCTATCATCAATACTGGTAAACAGTTAAAGGGAAAGTTGAAAAATGTGGCATATATCCCATATTTTTTTTGTTTGCATGGAAAGACAGTGGGGTTGTGTCCCAGGCACTCCAGTTTCTTCAATGAATGAGGTAGCTAGTAAAAACCTTATAAATGTGATACAATGACAGGATAGTTAACATGGAAATAAGGGAGAAAGCAATTATACCAAAATAAGGGGTGGAATAATGCTATGACAGTGAATGTTTAAAAAGGGTTGATCCCTTCTACTAAAATTAAGGTCACAGTAGTATAGTTATTAAAAGGTAATGTAATAGTCTACAAGCTGTTCCGCTCAGGTATTCTATGAAAAATAATACACCTTCCACGGTGAAAACCACCACTTCTTCCTCCCAGCTTGGCTTTCACCTCACTTTCTCACTCTCCGTCATCTGCCAGAGTCCCAGGTTTAACACTTTAAGGCACGGGAGCTGCGTTATCCTCTCCAGACCCCGCTTGGTGATTTTGGTACACCCGTACAGGTCGATACCGGTGAGCTGCGTCAGGTGGTCGGCGATCAGCTCCAGCCCCTTGTCAGTGATGCGTACGCACTGCCCGATGTTCAGGGTCTTGAGCTCGTGCATCTGGCGCACCATCCGGTTGATCCCGTCGTCACTGATGTGGCAGGAGCACAGGGACAGAGACTTGAGCTGGTACAGCCCCTGGGCGATGTAGGCCAGGCTCTGGTCACCTATCTTGTCGCAGAAGGACACGTCGAGGCCGGAAAGCTGTAGAGACCCCATTGCCAGGTGCATGATGCCCGTGTCACTTATGTTGTCACACGACCGCAGGTTGAGGCTCCACAGGTGAGTCATATTCGACAGGTGGATCATACCGGCGTCCGATATTCCTCCGCAAAAGCTGAGGTTGAGCACCTTGAGATTGGCCAGTCCCTTGGAGACGTGTTTGAGGGACAGGTCCGTCAGCTTTTGGCAGTCCTGCAGGGTCAGCTGCTCCAGAGAGAGGCAGCCTTCAGCAGCGCTTCGGGTCATCCCAGCCAGGTGACCGATGCCCACGTCTGACACATGCCTGCAGCTCCGCAAATTAAGGCTCTTGAGTTTGTGCAAGCCCCAGGCAATGAGCAAAAGGCCTGTGTTGGTGATGTTACTGAGGCCACCGAGTTCCAGGACCTCCAGATTTTTCAGATACTGGGCAATCCTGCCCAGGCTTGAGTCTGTGATTGGTTTGCAGAGGCTGAGGTTGAGGATCTGCAAGGACGGGATGTCCTGAACAAAAGCATGTCCGAGCCCGTTGTCCGTGAGGTTAAAACAGCCGCATAGGTTAAGGCTTTCAATGTTTGGCATCCCCTGGATTACGTAGCTCAGGCTGCGCCGCAGGCTGAGGATCTGGACCTTCTTGATGCCCCGGGTATGGAGGCTGGGGAACAGGGACGGATTGGCCCTACGCAGATGAAGCTTCGCTTCCACCCCCCTCCACACAGACTTGTGGTACGAAGCGTCCCTCCAGGCCGCACACACTTGGGCCACCCTACCTTTGTCCCTTACGTCCAAGTAACTGAAAATCATAGCTAAAATTTCCGGGAAGAGGCCAGATATGTGTGTCTCCATTTCAAACATGTTTGGAAGGGGAGAGGTTAGCCAAAACTAACCAGGTATACGATTATTCGAGTAGGCTAGCTAACGTTATCTGTTTGCGAAGTTAGCTAATGTAACTCAGAAAAATAACATGTTCAAAGTCCAGGCATCCCAAGCCATCTTTACATAATACACATCTGAAATTCCAACGCGAAGTTTTCAGGTTGTGTTATATTATTCCAAATCAACTGAGATAGTTAGCTAACTACTTCCCATGAAAACGTAGACAACTAGCTGACGTTAGCTTGCCTGGCTAGTAGCCTAGGCTAGCTAGCGAACCATAAGGCGGAAAACAGAGACCGTCAGGCGACTCTACCCATGTTCAAGTCAGATGACGGTTGTCGTTCTTCAAATGGATCCAGTCGGTTGTTCATTTTCAAAATAAAAACTGAAAATGTATCTCTGAAACCCGCAGTATTCTTTTCTTCTGTGTAATGGGTAAAAAGGCACAGTTTATATTAGCATTTCAGTTCTGTTGATGGATTCATGGCGCTTCTTCCCGTGGCTGCGCTGTGCTGCCTTTGTCTGGCCAACCATTTCAAACTGACGACGTAGGAACAGCAGTGCTTTGGGGGGGGGGGGGGGGGGACAAAAACAATCCACAGAAACAATTGACATTAATATGAGAAGACGTAATAAATGTAATTGGCCGGATTTAATAACATAAATATGAAAAAGTTTGATATTTTATACATAATCACTTTTCTCAGAAATTATTTTAAAGATAATAACCTTTTTAGGACCACCACATTTTTTTATTCTTGGTTTCGCCCAATTCGCTACAAGTTAGCGGTCCTCTGGAAGCGACTATAAATCAATGAAATCGTTTTTTGTATCCATTGTGAATGATAATATTTTCTCACAGTATTTAAAAAAGGCCTCGGTGTGAAATAGTATAATGTAACGCTCTGAGGATCCCATATAGCCAGTGGAAATTTCATAAAACACCTGAAAAATTTCCCCACATATAGAAAGGGTAACTCAGACATGTCACGTGGGCTATTAACCGTTTAGAACGTTTTCTCACCATCAAATATGGTAGTGAGAGGAAGTTCAGTCGCGGGTAGTGGGAAAAGATGGAACTAGGTGAAACTGGGCCGATCTTCTGCACATTGTCTCATCGATGAAACATCTGATCTCAATACATTTTTCTCTTCCCAAAACTACAAATCTGTTACGAACACAGTGCCCTAAGTTTTCTAGACTTGACGCTATGCCAAAGATTTTTTTAGCAGTACAAGGTCGAATTGAGTTTGTGCGCACGCGCACTTCGCAGAGGAGGGGTTCCCTAACGGAAATATGCAAATACTTGCTACAACGCGCCAATAAACTCGTGCTTGGTTTTGAACCTCCTTGCTTGTTCTGTTCACGATGCTTCATCTGCTCCCATTCATCTCCTCCCATGTAAACGACAGAGATTAACTATCTTGGGTTAGTTATACATTTATTTGATTTCCCTTTTCAAAAACAGCTGTGTCTGTCCAGAGATCACTGGCGCGGGGAACTCTGAGGGCCCGGAACAGGCACATCAATATCCCGTTATTTTTCGGGATACAAAAGTATTCTGTTTTTGAGATAAGCCCAAAAACCTTGTATCCAGGTTATGTTAAACCAGGACAAAATGCCTGGGGTATGCTGATTTTAACGGGATGCTGTGGCATATAAACATTTTATCCCGTGTACTGTTGTTATTCGCGGTCTGCGCAGGCTCAGTTGCGCATATCCTGGGTGTTGTGTTATGATGTTTTCATCTGATTGTCAAACAAATCACTTAAAAAAGTAGTTTACCTGCGCAGTTCGATCCACCATAATATACCATACTCGCTACTTTCAACCCTAATTTACACACGTTCTTGCTTATAATTTCCGACATTTGGTAGGCCATATTACAATTTTGGACATTTGGTAGTCCATTTGTTTGTCAACTACAATAGTTAGAAATAAATAATATTTCTCCACTTCTGTTCCTGAGACAAACTGTAACCTACATTTGTTGTTTCATTTTACTGCAAGTAAAATGCATTTTACTCCGTAGGAAGTATACGGAGGGTACGGGGAAACAGAGGATGAACAGCAGAGGGGCTGTCACGTTCGTTTAAAGATGGATTGGACCACGGTGCAGCGTCGTAGGCGTACATCATACATTTATTAAATGAACACCAAAAACAAGAAGGAATAAACGACACGTAAAGTTTTGTAGCGCTAACACAGCAACTAACCAAAAACAAGATCCCACAAACTAAAGGTGGAAAAAAAGCTGCCTAAGTATGATCCCCAATCAGAGACAACGATAGACAGCTGCCTCTGATTGGGAACCATACCCGGCCAACAAAGAAATAGAAAAACTAGAACGCCCACTCAAATCACACCCTGACCTAAACAAATAGAGAAATAAAAAGGATCTCTAAGGTCAGGGCGTGACAGTACCCCCCCCCCCCCAAAGGTGTGGACTCCGGCCGCAAAAACCTGACTCTGTAGGGGAGCTGTTCATCCTCTGTTGCCCCGTGCCCTCCGTATACTTCCTACTTGTCATGTGTCTAGATGGAAACCCATGTCTCACAGCCCTTTGTCTCCTGTTTCCCATCTTCCGGGTGGGCATCTAGCCTCGGTGGCGGCTCCGGTTCGGGACGTAGAACCCGCTCCGCTCGCTGATCCCTCCGCTTCCGTGGAACCGGACCGTGGATCGTCGCCGGAGGCTCCGGACCGTGGATCGTCGCCGGAGGAACCGGACCGTAGATCGTCGCCGAAGGAACCAGACTGTAGATCGTCGCTGGGGTCTCCGGACCGTGGAATGTCGCCGGAGGCTCCGGACCATGGATCGTCGCCGGATGCTCCGGACCGTGGATCATCGCCGGAGGCTCTGGACTGGGAACCCCCGCTGGAGACTCTGGACTGCAGACCGTCGCTGGAGGCTCTGGACTGCAGACCGTCGCTGGAGGCTCTGGACTGCAGACCGTCGCTGGAGGCTCTGGACTGCAGACCGTCGCTGGAGACTCTGGACTGCAGACCGTCGCTGAAGACTCTGGACTGCAGACCGTCGCTGGAGACTCCGGACCTTGGATCGTCTCTGGAGGCTCCGGGCCATGGATCTTCACTGGAGGCCCCGGGCCATGGATCATCACTGGAGGCTCTGGGCCATGGATCATCACTGGAGGCTCCGGGCCATGGATCATCACTGGAGGCTCCGGGCCATGGATCATCACTGGAGGCTTCGGGACATGAATCATCACTGGAGGCTTCGGGCCATGGATCATCACTGGAGGCGTCGGGCCATGGATCATCACTGGAGGCGTCGGGCCATGGATCATCACTGGAGGCTTCGGGGCATGGATCATCACTGGAGGCTTCGGGCCATGGATTATCACTGGAGGCTTCGGGGCATGGATCATCACTGGAGGCTTCGGGCCATGGATCATCACTGGAGGCTCCGGGCCATGGATCATCACTGGACCGTGGAGGCGCACTGGAGGTCTGGAGCGTAGAGCTGGCACAACACATCCTGGACAAAGGACCACCTTCGCATGGCAAGTGCAGGGAGCTGGCACAGGACGCACTGGGCTGTGAAGGCGCACCAGAGATACAGCGCGTAGAGCCGGAGCAGGATATCCTGTTCCAAGGAGGCGCACTGGAGACCAGGCGCGCTGAGCCGGCACCACCCGTCCTGGACAGATGCCCACTTTAGCCCGACAAGTGCGAGGAGCAGGCACAGAACGCACCGGAATGTGGAGGCGCACTGGAGACACGGTGCGTAGAACCGGAAAACATGGCACCTGAACGCTTACCAACTCCACACGGTGAGTACAGGGGGTAGGTTCTGGTTTAAAACCTGGCTCCGCCAACCACCCCCGTGTGGCCCCCCCCAAAACATTTTTGGGGGCTGCCTCTCGGGCTTCCTTCGTGGTCGCGAACCCCGGTGTCGTCGTTGTTCCTCCCTCGCTGCCTCCGTCTGCTCCCATGGAAGGCGATCCCTTCCGGCTTGGATCTCCTCCCACGTCCAGGATCCCTTACCATCCAAGATCTCCTCCCATGTCCAGGATGTCTGCTCCTCCTGGCCACGCTGCTTGGTCCGTTTGTGGTGGGATCTTCTGTCACGTTCGTTTAAAGATGGATTGGACCAAGGTGCAGCGTGGTAGGCGTACATCATACATTTATTAAATGAACACCAAAAACAAGAAGGAATAAACGACACGTAAAGTTTTGTAGCGCTAACACAGCAACTAACCAAAAACAAGATCCCACAAACTAAAGGTGGAAAAAAGGCTGCCTAAGTATGATCCCCAATCAGAGACAACGATAGACAGCTGCCTCTGATTGGGAACCATACCCGGCCAACAAAGAAATAGAATAACTAGAATGCCCACCCAAATCACACCCTGACCTAACCAAATAGAGAAATAAAAAGGCTCTCTAAGGTCAGGGCGTAACAGCTAATGACTCTGGAGCAGGAGGAAAAGGTCTCAGCTTCCCGGGGGTGTAGCCGCGGGGCTATAGCGGCGTGCCAGCGCCCCCGGCTTAACATCCTTGGGTACCGGTCGGTGTTGTGGAAGCGAAGTGGCCCAGGCCTTACTGAACCCCTCCTGTAGGTCCTGGTACTCTGTGGGAATGGCGGAGAGTTTTGGGGCAATTTCCAAGCCCCCAGGAAGACGTCCCGGAGCAGGCAGAGCTGATTTCAGCAATGAGCGTGGTAGAACGGGCTCCAGCCCACATTGGCATCAGTAGACCAGTCAATCGAGGGATTGTATCGCTGGAGCCAAGAGAATCCCAATACCACAGATACCTGTGGAGACTCAATTAGCAGGAATTGGATCATCTCGCTGTGGTTCCCCGACAGACGTAGGTTGATGGGGTGGTATGGTGGGGGACCTGGCCCATAGAGCGCCCGTCCAGCTCTCTAACATTCATGGGAATGGAGAGGGGTTGAGTAGGGATGCCCAGTTCGGACGCCAGAGTAACGTCCATAAGACTCATATCGGCCCCCGAGTCGATGAGTATCTGGAGTTTCTTGGACTGGTTTCCCCACCGCAGGGTGGCATGGAGAGGGGGGCGAGTAGGGGGAGTAGCAAAATTATCCTTAAGACCCACCAGAGTACTCATTCCTACCAAAGAGCTAGGTCTCTTGAAGGGAAAGGTTGACACATAATGACCGGCAGTACCGCAATACAGACAACTCCGGGTGTTAAGTCTGCGTACGCATTCGGCTGGAGACAGCCTAGCCCTGTCGAGCTGCATCGGCTCAGGAAGAGGCAAATAGGCAGTCATCGGAGGCTCATGGAGGAACTCGGGTAAGCTCAAATCCTCTCGGGGACTTCCCGGAGTTCATTAGATGCAAGGTGGGATCCTTGAGTGAGCAATTGGGACCACAATCAGACCTCTTCTCCCTCCTACGTTCCCGTAGCCGACCATCGTTAAAGTGATGAGTGAGTCGAGATCCGTCGGTAGTTCCCGGGCTGCAAGCTCGTCGTTTATTTCCTCTGATAATCCGTGCAGGAACGTGTCAAACAGCACTTCCGGGTTCCAGGCACCCCCCGCTGCTAGCGTGTGGAAATCCACTGCATAATCTGCCACACTGAGGGAGTCCTGCTGAAGCTGGAGTAAATTCTGGGCAGCCTCTCTCCCGGGCACCGGAGCCTAGAAAATGTTTCTCCCCTCCGCCACGAATACCTCCAGACTGAGGCAGATGGCGGATTGTTGCTCCCACACCGCCGTGTCCCAGGCGAGCGCCCTCCCGGACATCAGCTTAATAATGTACGCTATCTTTGAGCGGTCCGAGGGTAACGAAGAAGGCTGCAGCTCGAAAACGAGGGAGCACTGGGAGAGAAAGGACCGTCAGGTTCTGGAATCTCCATCGTAGCGCTCCGGGGAAGGTAAACGGGGTTCCCGGGAAACCGGGGTGACAGCGCTGCTAACAGCCGGGTTACTGAGGGGCTGGGACGTTACCGTCATTGTAGGCTGCCTGGTAGGCAACCCATGAAATTGATCCCGCGATGCGGCCAATGCTAGGTCGTGACGTTCGGCCATGTCCTGGAATCCTTCCATCAGACCACGAAGCATCTCCTCGTGTCTACTAATGGTGGCTCCTTGGGAGGAGATGGCGTTGCGGAGCTGGTCCAAATCCGCTGGGTCAGTCATGGCCAGTTCATACTATCACGTTTCAGGTAAGACCCAACTGCAGACTGTGTTGAAGTAACAATGTGTATTACATTAACAGGGGCAGGCAAATGACAGATCAAGGCAGGCAGGGGTCGATAATCCAGAGTAGTGGCAAAGGCAAAGGATGGCAGGCAGGCTCAGGGTCTGTAGCAGGCAGAGTGGTCAGGCAGGCGGGCTCAGAGTCAGGACAGGCAAAGGTCAAAACCAAGAAAGTGAGAAAAAGAGAGACTGGGGAAAAGCAGGAGCTGAGACAAAACGCTGGTTTACTTGACAAACAAGACGAACTGGTAACGGACAAACAGAGAACACAGGTGTAAGTACCTAGGGGATAATGGGGAAGATGGGCGTCACCTGGAGGAGGGTGGAGACAAGCACAAGGACAGGTGAAACAGATCAGGGCATGACAATTAGGGCTTTCAGGAGGAACAAAAATCTACTGGAGACATTTCAAAAATACTGTTAGATTTAGGGATTATGTAGCTGAGATGTACGGTAGTTGAAATAAACATCTGCATTTCAAAAGAGTATTTTTATCATTATTTTATTAACAAAAAAATTAAGATGTTGATGAAAAAATATTGTATATTAAATGCTTTATCCTACATTTTGCGGTTGTATGAGGTTTGGAGATAGTAATGTAAAACTTTAGAGTACTTAATACACTACTGTAAATAAAAACACAGCATCTACAGTGGTACAAATATATTATTGAATTCGAAAAAAATATACAAGCGCACATAATTTTCAATGTTATACTAACAAGTGGTTACCATGGTAAATAATCCAATAATAATTGGTATGACATGGCTCTCGGAAACTCATTAAGAGGCGGCTTCTAAATGAAAATACCTGCAGATCAATAAAATGTAGGTCTAATTAAATTTAGAGGATTGGAGGATTCTAAATTAATATCTAAGAAGCATTTTTCGTTAGGACAAATCTGGTCTGTGAGAATATCTAAGGGTTTTTATATAATTATAATAGAGGGTTAATAATAATAATAATAATAGTTGGATAACAGATCGGCTCTCGGAAGTCATTAAGAGGCGGCTTCAATATGCTTTAAATGTTCCAGGACCACCGACAGTTTTTTTGCCTGATGCAGGACTCTAGTGCCAGAGAAGAGAGACTCTCAGACTGAAAACACCTCCATTAACACCTCCACCGATAGATCAGCGTTGTAACTCCACCTTGATAGTGTGGTTTAATGACAGAATGCCACCATCTACCACTAACTTTTAATGGAAGCTTCACTGTACACACAATACCCCATAATGTCAAAGTGGGATTTTTCCCCCAAAATTTGTACAAATTAATTAAAAATGAAAAGCTGAAATGTCTTGAGTCAATAAGTATTCAACCTCTTTGTAAGTTCAGGAGTAAAGATTCTGCTTAACTTTTCTGCGCTACGGATCCCTTTTTTACGGGATCATTTTCCTAAACAACCGCTGAATTGCAGGGCGCAAAATATTACTAAAAATATTTATAATCATGCAATCACAAGTGAAATATACCAAAACACAACTTAGCTTGTTGTTAACCTGTTTGGCGTGCAAGCCCGACGTCGGTACACTTATGACAACAGCCAGCTCAAAGTGCAGGGCGCGAAATTCAAAAGATATTTTTTTTAAATATTTAACTTTCACACATTAACAAGTCCAAGACACCAGATGAAATGTACACATCTTGTGAATCAAGCCAACATGTCCGATTTTTTAAATGTTTTACAGGGAAGACACAATATGTAAATCTATTAGCTAACCACGTTAGCAAAAGACACCATTTTTCATTACTCCACCAGTTATTTACTCCATCAGTAGCTATCACAAATTCGACCAAATAAAGATATAAATAGCCACTAACCAAGAAACAAATTCATCAGATGACAGTCTGATAACATATTTATTGTATAGCATATGTTTTGTTAGAAAAATGTGCATATTTCAGGTATAAATCATAGTTTACATTGCAGCTACAGTCAGAAATTGCACCGAAAGCAGACAGAAAAATTACAGACACCAACGCCAAATAACTAAATACTCATCATAAAACATTTCTGAAAAATACATAGTGTACAGCAATTGAAAGACAGGCATCTTGTGATTCCAGACAATATTTCCGATTTATCAAGTGTTTTACAGCGAAAACAAAATGTAGCGTTATATTAGCTTAGCACAATAGCCAGAAACACTTGGGCGCCGGCGACTACGGCAGATATATGAAATAACATCATAAAATGGGTCTTACTTTTGCTGATCTTTCATCAGAATGTTGGACAAGGTGTCCTTTGTCCAGAACAGTCGTTGTTTGGATTCAGAACGGACACTTTCCCTCTTCATTTAGCAAGCGCGCTAGCCGGGTGCCACGACACTCTCCATGTCAACAAACGGAAGAGAACGGAACACAGCAAAACTCCCGAAAAAATTTCAATAATCTGATGAAACCATATTGAAAAAACATACTTTACGATGATATGGTGACATGTATCAAATAAAATCAAAGCCGGAGATTGTAGTCGCCTATAACGGAAGCTAAACAAAAGGCAATCACACTGTCCAGCTCGCGCTATTCAGAGTACCGAAAATGGTGGACACGAGATTCCAAGATGATGTGTTCCAACTCAGATCGAGATAATCACCTCATTTCTTCTCTCACAGCCTCTTGACAACCAGAGGAAGGTGTATGACGTGTATGTATACTAATAGGTCTTGTGCCCATTTATAGGCATGAAGAAGAACAGAGCATCGATTTCAGACGTTCCACTTCCTGGTCAGGAAAAGTGCTGCAGAATGAGTTCTGTTTCACTCAGAGAAATAATTCAAACGGTTTTAGAAACTAGAGAGTGTTTTCTATCCAATAGTAATAATAATATGCATATTGTACGAGCAAGAATTGAGTACGAGGCCGTTTGAAATGGGCACGATTTAACTGGCTACTCAATACTGCCCCTTGCAGCCATAAGAAGTTTTAATCCACCTATCGTGTCAGATTTTGAAAATATGCTTTACAGAGAAAGAAATCCAAGCTTTTGTGAGTGTATCAATCAATGCTAGAACAGCTATCCCCAAATTAGCATGGTCACGAAAGTCAGAAAAGCAATCAAATTAATCGCTTACCTTTGATAATCTTCGGATGTTTGCACTCACGAGACTCCCAGTTACACAATAAATGTTATTTTTGTTCGATAAATATTACTTTTATAACAAAAAAACGCCATTTGGGTTGCGCGTTATGTTCAGAAAACTACAGCCTCGTTCTGGTGCTGAAAGGCAGAAGAAAATTCCCAAACGTATCAGATTCAAAAATATTACTAAAAATATTTATAATCATGCAATCACAAGTGAAATATACCAAAACACAGCTTAGCTTGTTGTTAATCCACCTATCGTGTCAGATTTTGAAAATATGCTTTGCAACGAAAGCAATCTAAGCTTTTGTGAGTCTATCAATCAATGCTAGAACAGTTAGCCTTATATTAGCTTGGTTAGCTTGGTCACGAAAGTCAGAAAAGCAATCAAATGAAATGCTTACCTTTGATAATCTTCGGGTGTTTGCACTCACGAGACTCCCAGTTACACAACAAATGTTATTTTTGTTCAATAAATATTACTTTTATAACAAAAAAACGCCATTTGGGTTGCGCATTATGTTCAGAAAACCAAAGCCTCGTTCCGTTCGACGAAAATTCCAAAAAGTATCCGTAATGTTCGTAGAAACATGTCAAATGTTTTTTATAATCAATCCTCAGGTTGTTTTTAACAAACATAATCGATAATATTTCAACTGGACCGTAACCTATTCAATAACAGAGAAAAAGAAAATGGGGAGCTACCCCTCTCGCACGCAGGAAGTAATCAGAGGACACCTGACTATTTTTGAAAAATCTCCCTCATTTTTCAGAATAAAAGCCTGAAACTATGTCTAAAGCCTGGTCACAGCCTGAGGAAGCCATTGGAAAATGAATCTGGTTGATACCCCTTTAAATGAAAGAAAGACGGGCCAGGAAACACAGATAAAAAATAAAAAAATCACTTCCAGGTTAGATTTTCTCAGGTTTTCGCCTGCAGAATCAGTTTTGTTATACTCACAGACAATATTTTGACAGTTTTGGAAACTTTGGAGTGTTTTCTATCCTAATCTGTAAATTATATGTATATTCTACGATCTGGACCTGAGAAATAGTCCGTTTACCTTGGGAACGTTATTTAAAAAAATAAATAATAATAATCTGACCTCTAGCGTCAAGAGGTTAATAAGTTGCACGGACTCACTCTTTGTGCAATAATAGTGGTCAACATGATTTTTGAATGACAACATTGGCATTTTAGCAGACACTCTTATCCAAAGCAACTAGGGCTAAGTGCCTTGCTCAAGAGCACATCAACATATATTTCACCTTGTCAACTTGGGGATTTGAACTAGCAACATTTCAGTTGCTGGCCCCACACATTTTACCACTACGCTACCTCATCTCTGTACCCCACACATACAATTATCTGTAAGGTCCCTCTGTCGAGCATTGAATTTCAAACACAGATTCTACCACAAAGACTAGGGAGGTTTTCCAATTCCTTGCAAAGAAGGATAGAATAAGTTTTTAAAACCCAGAACCCCCGACCCCGCAGGAGGTCTTTTGCCTTTTGGTAGGCCGTCATTGTAAATAAGAATATGTTCTTAACTGACTTGCCTAGTTAAATAAAGGTTAAATAAAATAAATAAATAAAAAACACTGAGAGATGAATTCACCTTTCCGCAGGACAATAACCTAAAACACAAGGCTAAATCTACACTGGAGTTACTTACTAAGAAGACAGTGATTGTTCCTGAATGGCCGAGTTACAATTGTGGCTTAAAATCTACTTGAAAATCTATGGCAAGTCCTGAAAAAGTTTATTTAGCAAGGATCAACAATCGAGCTTGAAGAGTTTTCAAAATAATAATTGGCAAATGTTGCACAATCCAGGTGTGGAAAGCTCTTAGAGACTTTTTTTTTACCTTTATTTAACTAGACAAGTCAGTTAAGAACAAATTCTTATTTTACAATGACAGCCTACCGGGGAACAATGGGTTAACTGCCTTGTTCAGGGGCAGAACAACAGATTTTTACCTTGTCAGCTCCGGGATTCAATCTTGCAACCTTTCGGTTACAAGTCCAACGCTCTAACCGCTAGGCTACCTGTTAAAAATACTCAACTGTAATCACTGCCAAAGGTGCTTGTACAAAGTATTGACTCAGGGGTGTGAACACTTATTTAAATGAGATATTTCTATTTTTAATTTTCAATTAATGTGCAAAAAATGTCTAAAAACATGTTTTCAAATTGTCACTATGGGGTGTTGTGTGTAGATGGATTCAGGCTGTAACACAACAAAATGTGGAATAAGTCTGATATTTATGAAGGCACTGTACATTTCACAATGACATAGACTTTCAATATCCCAAGCATTCATACATTTAAAAGGAATAACGTGCCAGAAAAGAATTCTTTCAGTAATTTCTAGGGCTGTGATAGTTAATCAGTTAACTCAAGTTAACTGTTTGTAATTTTTGTGCACACATTATTTTTAATTGTGATTAATCGTATTGTCTAAAAGCGTTCATAATACACTGAAAACATCCAAAATACACAATATATTCAACTAAAAACAACACTGCAATGTCCAAACAGGTTGACATTGCAGTTAAAGAAAGTGTGCTTCATCTGTTTACCTGATTCTACTTACCATTACTTTGGAAAAAATCAAGATGTCAATATTTTTGTCATGCTTTTTGTATCAATTGTTTTAAAATACAGCTCAATTTGAGCAAATTCAGAATTTGCGATAAATCGCAATTAATCACAGCAAATCCTGCGATGAACTCAATTGCATTTTTGTATCATTTGACAGCCATAGTAATTTCATTATCTGTTATAATTAAACCCAGACTGTTTTATTTTGACCATTTTCCATTTTTGTCTGGAGATCTCTGGACCCAGCTGAATCAAATGATTTCCTTTCCTTTCATTTTTCTTGCCTGTTTGGCCTGGTGAGCCTGCAGCACAGTCACAGCTTCATCCACCTTGGAGCGGAGACACTCTGGAGACTCCAGCATGTAGAGCAGCTCAGAGTTGTCAATCTCCAGCAACATGCCAGTGATCTTTCCTGCCAGACTGGGGTGCATGTTCTGGATGAGCAGGTAGAGGCGTTGACCCAGCATTTCCTTCTGTTCCTGAGGAGGAGCAGCAGCTAGTGTGGAGGCAGTCAGAGGCTCCTGGTCCTGCACATGGACAGCAGGCTGCTGCTTAACAACCTGGGGAAGTGTATGAATGTATGAAGGGTTGCGCACTCCTGCAGCATACTTGTACTTAGGCATGTGCACTGGGGTTACAGCAGCTGCAGCCTGGGCGGCCATGCAATGAGGGGTCACCATGTGAGACACGTTGGGCCTCACAGTGCTGAAGGTCGCTTGCATGTTCTGAAAATATTGTTGTTGGGTTATCCAGCGAGGGTTGGGTCTCCGCCCTGCCAATTGGTTGGTATTGTAATAAGAAGTATGTGGAATGGCATCCATGAAGTAGTCAGATGGAGGTGCTAAGGAAGAGATGCACTGATTGATTTAAGTCAGCTTGATAATTGGTGTTTGGACAGTTATTTCAATCACAGGTTTATGTATCCATTCCTCAGTAACACAGAAGATTGAAATGAAAGTCCCCATAATAAAATGTGGGTGTATTTTATAATCTGTTATTATTCGGGCAATTACACGCCAGACCACCAGGGGCAGACAGATGGTGGCGGTAAACACACATCAGGTGATCTATAAAGACACATGTTTGAACCTATGGTGAGTGTGGATGGTGGGAGAGCTCACTGTTCTTACCACAATCAAACCAACGCAAATGAATGCAAGAAAACGCAAGAAACCCCAAACAAGATAAAAAGGATTACTACAGTCAACTCTATGGATCAACATTCATTCAAGGTAACCACTATTGCTAATTTTGAGGCATGTAAAAAACAAGTCTATTTGATACTTCTCACCTACCTTCCCATGATAGTTTGACAATTTCCTTCTTGCAGATATCCTCTAGTTGTTCTGTCACCTCAGATACAAAATTCTTCACAAAATGAAAAGATATGTGTGGATTGACAGATATGCTGGGTAAGGCATCAGATCCAGGAGGGACACAGAGAGACTGAAAACTCTACAGGGAGAAACAGGTTGAAAACAGAAATGTGGAGATGTTTTATCTAAAGTTTATAAGTTATTTTAGATTTTTTTGCTTATATAGACAGACTGATGTCACCTGGAAGAAATGGATGTGATCCTCTGTGTGTGAAAGCTGCTCCAGCTCAGCATCTCTCCTCCTCAGCTCAGCCACCTCCTGCTCCAGCTGCTTCAGTTGCCTTTTAGCCCGACTCACTTCAGCATTTTCCTGGGCTGTTATCTGCCGCTTCACCTCAGAGTTCCTTCTTTCAATGGAACAGATCAGCTCAGTAAAAATCCTCTCACTGTCCTCCACCGCTACCTGTGCAGAGAGCTGTTAGAACACACAGAGAGAATGAGGGTCCATTTCATTCAGCCCAGGAGAGACTATAAGGACTTTTCTTACCAGCATTCCATTGACAGCCAACATCTAAAACTGATCCTTACCTTAACCCTAACCTTACACCAAACCCTTTACCCTGACCCTAACATAATTTTAACCAATTCTGAAATGAAATATTGGTTTGCTGGTCATGTTAATATATATTTAATTTAAATATAGATGGCCCTAAAACTCACCTTCAGAGAGACCACAGCCTGTCTCAGCTCCTGCATCTCCTTCTCTTTCTGCTGGATTCTCTGCTGGGATTTCTGCTGATTCTCTACCAACTGTTTCTGCAGAGAATGGTGACAAGACTTTGTAACGGCTCCTTTCATGATATTCATGTGAAATAGGATAGTCCTTCAAACCACTGAGACACAGAGATGCAGCCAAAAGAAGGAGATATGTCTAAATATAATACCATAATGATTGCATTTTGTGATGTGTCAACGTATTATTGTTATTATTATTACTTATGAGAATCACCAAATTACTGCAACAATATAATCAGGCAATTCTGTTCAAGTACTTTGACATCTCTCGGGGCGTTGGATGTTTTTCTTACTCTTCCAGTTATATCACCTTTGACATAAAACACTTCCATTTGATATGAGGTACATCAACAATATGTTGTAAAGAGATTAACAAATGTCTAAATGCAGATCTATGATGTTTAACAGTGGAGTTATCATCCTTACCTGTTTCTCAGTCCTTTCTGCTGCAGCTGTATCATGGCCTTTATGTTCATTCATTGTACACAGATAACAGATACACTGCTGATCGGTACGGCAGTAAACCTCCAGTGGTTTGTCATGATGAGAGCAGATCTTCTGCTGTAGTTGTGTGGAGGCTTTGACCAGCTTGTGCTTCTGAAAGGCAGGGGATTCAAAGTGAGGCTGGAGGTGAGTCTCACAGTAAGATGCCAGACACACCAGGCAGGACTTGACAGCTTTGAGTTTCCTCCTAGTGCAGAAATCACACTCCACATCTCTAGGTCCAGCATAACAGAGAGCTGGAGGAGCAGATTTGAATCCTGTCGTCTTCTGTTTCTCCATTAATTCAACCAATAAGATGTTTTTCCTCAAAACAGGTCTTGGGATGAAGCTTTCCATGCACAGTGGACAGCTGTAGACACCTTTCAGATCTTCCTGATCCCAGCAGCCCTTAATACAGCCCATACAGTAACTGTGTCCACAGGCAGTAGTCACTGGATCCTTCAGTACATCCAGACAGATTGAACAGCAGAAGGGATCCTGACCCAAAGTTGCCTCTGCCATGTTGATACACACACTGTCTGACTGAACAGTTGTGGACAAGCATTGGGGTGTTGTCTGTCTGCTTACTTTCATTTCTCTGAAAATGTTTGTGACTTCCTGGTTCTGCCTGTCTAACCACAATGAGGGTTTGTTTGGCTAATGGCCAAAATATAGTCATAGATTTTATTTTTCAAATTTATTTAACCTTTATTTAACTAGGCAAGTCAGTTAAGAACAAATTCTCATTTACAATGACGGCCTACCAAAAGGCAAAAGGCCTCCTGGGGGAGAAAAATATAGAAATATAGGACAAAAGGCCTTCCGGGGGAGAAAAATATAAAAATATAGGACAAAACACACATAGCATGGCATCAACACATGACAACACAGCATGGTAGTAACACAACATGACAACAACATGATAGCAGCACAACATGGCAGTAGCACAGAATACAAACATTATTGGGCACAGGCAACAGCACAAAGGGCAAGAAGGTAGAGACAACAATGGTAGGCCTACTGAACAGAAGGAGACAATTAAAACATGTCATTTATGAAATTATAGTATTCCATATACAGAGATATTTAATTAGAAAATCAACATTCTCTCTGGGGTACTTGGGGATAAGTAACAGACTAGATTGAAATCACTGAACAACAAATCTTAAGTTTTAGATTTATTATTTTCATCCAGTAGGTGGCAGAAAAGTTTAAAGTAGAAATTAGACTTGAACGTCTTTTCTCTCCAAGAAAAGGTGTACTCAACAGCGCGAGAGACAGAGGAAATGAAAGGAAAGAAACATGTAGAAAGAACAGTGTTCTCTTTACTATGGTTTTACTTTTACATTCATTCTCTCACCTCAAGGAAGAAAGGATCATGTGCTAAAAATATAGGCTAAGAAATAAATGAAAACCTTTAAAGATTTAAATGAATAAAAAGTACTAATAAAATCGATGAAACAATGTATGGTAACGATTGACTCAACGCCTTGATTTGATAATTAATTAATTAATTATATTATTATCAATGTTATTATGATGGGCTTAGTTTAAATAGCGTACATTCTAGTTTAAGTAAAATTTAAAAAAGGCAGCCTCTAAGAATAGTCTAAATCAAGATGTATCTCATTTTGCTTTTCGATGTTCGAGTTTAACCAATAAAATGCTTAATTCGTTAAATTGTTTAGTATTTATGAGTCGTTCAATGGACAGGGACAGGCTAAAAGTCACAATTTAGAAATAATTCGATTTAAAATACATTTAATTAAAATAGTCTTCTTTTTGAACGATAAAATAGGGCCTATGTTGCTTTTTAGACAACTGGTAAACTCGGGGATTCTCATCAAAACGCTTAGGCCCACTGTATTCAGAGGACAATACTCCACCTCCACATCATTATTAATGCACATGGCCCGCCTGCACATCTACCAGCAGTGGTAGAGCACGAGGGGTGACCAGCCGGTTGCGTCTGTTCTATAATGTATGGTTTGGACAATGGGTGCGCGTGGACAGATTTCAGCGCAACTTTAGATGTTGAAAAGGTTTGAAATCCAAACCGCTCCTCTCTGACGAACTCAGCCCGGATCACCTGAAAGGGTGAGATCTCTTTTTCAAAGTAGGCCTCTATGTCTGTCTGTGTAATTATCAACAGCAGGTGAATGGGAGAAAATTGGAGTATGGGGGGGGGGGGGGGGGGGGGGGGGGGTGTTCACCTGCTGTAGGTCTATATATTGAGGGGATGTGAGCCCCGATCTACAGTTCGAGCGGGACCTTTCAGTGACAGCGCCCCATTTCGAGCAACGGGACGGAACATGGTTTTGGAGGAAGATACATGCCACACCCGATGGACAGCACAGGTTGTATAAAATATGTCTCTGAGCTGAAATGTCTTGGTTAAAAAGGAAAGCATGAAGCTTTTTGGTTGGGCTAAATAAATGGTTTTGTGTTGTTTATAAATATATTGTTTTAAGTTTAGGCTATAGGCCTATCCTAAAACTGGAAAGGCAAAGAACTTGTGAGTGGAAAACTAGATTAACACAAACTAATTATTTACCTACATCACATTTTTTCTAAAGCCTCCACGTCAATATGGGGATGAAGGTGAACGGCCGTGGAGTGCAACGCTTGCTGCATGGCATAGAGTGGGCCTAGGCTAGAGAAAGAACTGTTGCACCGGTTCACTATCCGCCATATGAGGAGCGTCATTCGATGCTGCCGCAGTGTGAGCGCAGGAGCTGCATGCGCACTCAACAAGCCCTAAAAAAACGGAGAAATCTGTGCGAACGCTTTAGAGGCTAAGGACATTAATACTATAATGAACATTTAATGCTCGTAACAGTAGGCCTATAGCCAATACACTTAAAAAACGGTAATACAATCAAATATAATCTAAAATTATTAGTATTGTCACTATCAGCAATCTTAATAGGCTATGTTCGCAATATCGGACAAGTGACACACGGCACGGGACTCCTGTACGCGCCGCACGGGCTAAAGAGGTCCGTGACACGGACGAACTGTTCACCAGCAGCAGGAGGAGAGGGATGAGGGCAGCATGGATTACTCCCTTCCACTGGGTTAAGATGCTTACCAACTAATTACCTTTCTATCTCAAAATCCCCGGCCACGCAGCCCCAACAGACGGAGTGCTAGGAGAGATGAAGAGACAGAGGGACGGGGAGGCCGGTGGTGGAGAGAGGAGAGGATGGGTGTTTGTGTTTCTTTTTTCATTTCAGGATGAGGATGCTGTGCTTTGGGTGATGTGGCCTTCGTTCAGGTATGGAGCTATTCCTCGAAGAGGGGGAGGTAGGGAGAGAGTGGTGAGTAAAGGGAAGAAAACAGTCCTTGACTAGACATAAAGTTGTATAGACAAAGTTGTATAAGCTTTATACACTGTATTATTTTTAGGTAGGTAAAGTGCGGTTTAATAATTTCGTTTCATGATTATGTAGAGTTATTGCGCAGTGCGCTTTATGGAATGTAATTTCAGTCACAGAAGTCGCTGCATTTTAATAAAAGAGAAAACGATAGGCCTATTTTTCATTACAAAAATAATAAAACTTGGCATTTGGTTCGAAATTAATGTTTTCTATGCGGTGTTGATTCACGTGCATAAATGTTTTATAGGCTATTGCATGTTAACTCTGTCATTGCAGCCTGATGCCTAATACAATTAGCAAATAAAAACTAGTAGCTTCGCTTTCTGAAAAATGTGTTTTATTCAAATTGTAATTGTATTTAACCTTAAAAGATATAGCTTCCTCCTACAATGCAGTTTAATCAAATACAATTACATAGCACTCTAAGTAGCCTAATTCTAATTCGTTCAAGTTGGCTACTTATGCGTTATAGATCATTTATTTTTAGGCCTACAAAAAAACGATATAATCACTTTTAGTCCACATGAAAGCTAAAGAAGTGACTTCGCGGGTTAAACTGTAAAAATATATATCAAGGTCATACCTGGACAGCTATGGGCCTTAACTACCCTCTTGGCGAACCCTCTCGTGCACTCCTTCAAGGGTTTGTATTTCTAAAACGGTCCTAAAATAACAGGAGGTGGAGGAGCGTAGACTGCATAATCATCACAGACAAATGCGATTATCCACCAGCATCGAGGGCATTCTAAAGAAAGGTGAAAGTCGCTCCCGCACGCAACTAGGCCTGCGGCTAACCTACTCTTCACATCGTATTCCTGACTATGGGATTAGGTGACTGAATAATAAAAAAGTAACAGACTGTTTTCTGTAGAAATTTAAACTAAGCCTATAACCTTATATTTATTATTGCTGCTATATCCTATTTATTCGTTTATTAATTGAGGCGTTTTGATTTGCATATAGGCTACCCGAAGTTAACGGTTGTAACGTTTTTATAAGGTTATAAATTAGCATTAGCTTTTTCTAATAGAAAAGGCCTATAATACCAGTGAAACGTCTGTTGCTAACCATTTTCAGGGGCATTCCTCTCACCATTGCAAAGGGCCCACTCAACTTGCTTAATGACAGAGGTCTCTCTCCCTCTTTCTCTCTCTCTCTCAACCAACATTGCTCTTTAGGTCTATTGACGATTTCTTCCAGAAGCGGGAAGAGGAGCTCTGGGACCCATTTGGAGCATCTCAAAAATCACTTAGTGCATCATTCCACACAGCTGTGATCAATCTTCGAGCTGGGTAGTGGGTCTGCATGGCACAGAGATGAATGTCTGCCCCACACTCCATGTCCCGATAAGGGATGTTTGTTCTAACCTGTTTGTTCTAACCAGATGGACAGAAGGCATGTGCAACGCAGCCCATGAGGACATGGATATAAGAAAGTTGTTGCTGATTTGAAGTGGTAGTATTGAATACATGGCTAATGCTGTGTTGGACGACATGTTGGAACACATTCTTTTAGAACACATAGAGCATAATTCTTCTCTGTGTAGTGTGGAGTAAGGTCTAGTGTTTGAGAGAGTACTTTTGTCATGCTTTTCATTCAAGCTCTGCCTTTCTCCCTCGTTCATTCCCCTTTTGTGGATCAGAGACAAGGTAGAAGATGTAAGCAATAACTTGACTTGAGCTTCTATCATATTTCTCTGACCTATCCAAGTTCACAGGGGCGGGCGGCCTGTCCATCTGGCATTTTGGGCAAATGCCAGATGGGCTGGTCCATTTTTAGCCCAGTAGGACTGTCTAACTTGTGCCCCTCAAGGAACAAAATGGGCTGGTGTGGGGGCCTCAAAGAAAAAACAGAGTTGCTGTGGTTCTGGATTTTCTGTAACCCGACTTGCTGTTGCTAAAAATACGTAGATTTCTGCATATGCAGGATCCACTAGCCTACCTCCTTTCAGCTGCTGTTCAGTAATAATGGGAAGTTCTTACCAACTCAGATCTTTTTGACTCAGTCAAAAGAATGAATCAAGCTCATTCCATTCATTTGATTCAGTAATGCCCAGAGCATGCAGGACCCCTACCGGCGAATGATGAACTAAAAGCTCGAAGGAATCATGATTGCACAAGTCTCTCATTCACCATAGGAGGCTTATTGGAGCTGCCATTTGTGACTGAAACGTATAAAACTGTGCTTCATACAATGTACATTTGTGATTGCTAGGTATACAAATAAGATTATTTATTGATACATTTGAAACAAGGTTTTGTTGCAGCCGCAGCCGGACTAGATTGTGTGAACGACTCTTGACGGAATGCTTGACTGCCGCGAGGGAGTCTAACGTTGGCTAGCTTGCTAGCTACCTCCAGACACAAATGAGAGAACACCTCACTCTGACCATTTTACTCGCCCTAGCACAGCTGGTTAGACTGTTTTCATGTTATCCAGAGCGTTGGTGACTGCAACAGTGCTGCTGGCAACAATGTAAATAAGTTTTTTTGCTGACGTTTACCGACACCGGCCATATTCAACGGGTGTTGAGCGTTCGTAAATTAATCAGTTATTCTGTGCTCTGGCACACTCAGACGAGAGTGCCCTGAAATTGGAGTAGATAGCCAGAGCGAAATTACGAACACGGCCAAAATAAATTAGGTCATTTTTTCGGAGAATTTTAGAACTCCTGTTGTCCTGCACCTTCTTGTCAGAGGGATTTAGTCTTGTTGCTGTAGCAGCCCAGTAACCACAACAACGGACATTGCGACAGTCGCAGAGACATTAACATCGTCTGTGCAACGATGAAACCGAGTTGCAGCGACGGTCTACAGACATTCCACCGGACTATAAATTAAATGTCGTTTTGACCAGCGACACATGTCGCGTTCAATTTGTCTACAGACATGTCGTTAGACCAAGTATAAACTGCTCTATAGGCTAAATCATCATATCGATCAAATTTGTTTGAGGGTTCAGAAGAGGGTGAGTAAAGAGAGAAACGTGAATGTTTATGTAAAATAGCACATGCACAGAACGTGGTTCGGATCCTTAGTTTCGAGAAGTTTCCAGAGGGGTGTGGCAGGGGTGAAAACTCAGTATTTGTAGCCTCGGCCAAGAAAAAAAAGGTCCGGAGTGTTTCAACTGACAAGACCGATTTCTGATCCCAGTCCGCCCCTGTGGATCTGTGATGGGAATAAACAAAGACAGAAGGTAGGCAACAACTTCCTGGATTGAAACAAAACTCTGCCATGTTCTGTGTTTTGTCCTGCCCTGCATGGATGTAGTAGGCTGCCCATGCAGCATGCCCCGGTGCTGGGCTGATGACTCCTCCTGTTCTGTGTATGGCACTGGTAGAATTCACTGTGAAGGCACACTATCAGTGAATTACCATAGGGCCATAAACAGAGTAGAGAAATAACCAAATTACCCAACATGCATCGCTGACACTGTCCCCTACCCTCTGCCCTCTTTACATTCTATACACCAACTGTGTAAAATTCAGTGTTGATGAAAGTCTATGACCATGATTGTGTTCTAACAGCTGTGGTGAGACAAACAACTTGTTATTCATCCAACTATTTTAGTTTTCTTCAGGCTGGTGCTGTTGTTTAAGACATGGCCTCCACTCGTCTTTTTTTCCCATTTTGGCACTAGCACATTTTTGCTTCTGTATATATCTGTTTGAGCAATCATGTGTAGTGCCAATATAGGAGGAGACAGACACTCAACACTTGTCTTTTTGGTTTGTTTGAACGGAGGTTGTATAGAACGTGGAATAGTGATACGTATGTGATAGGTCCGTATGTGATAGGTAATTGATGTGCAGTGTCACTGATTTGACAGAAGCTGAGGGTGGGACCAATTACTTTGTTTCTTTAGATTCATGAGTACTTGATCACAATTTTTCTTTATCTTTCCTACGGACAGAGAGAGAGACAGACAAAGAGATAGGTGAACTCCAGAGGGAATGAAAAAGAGAGCGAGAGACCGCAGAGGATGATCTATATATCAATGGTCTTGGTCCTCTCCTATATCTCTGGTTGCTATGGAGGTCTATCCTCTGTTCCAGAGGCCCTGAACGCTGTAACCTGAGCTGTAGTCTCAGACACAGGCCTCATGACTCACACAGAGCCTTATGATGCTCTCAGACTTAATGCATTCAAACCATTCCACAGCAGTCAAGTTCCAGGGCCTTCCTAGGGTGGTCATTATTAACTCCTTTGTGACTCCTGGGCAATTCTACTGACCAATAATAATCAACAGAATGTGCTCCACCGGTGTATTTATGGTTGCCCCGCTCACCCCGTTTTTTGGCAATGGTAGAACTCACACTGGTGGGATAGATGGATCCGGTGGTTCTAGACTTGCCAACAACTGACTGAGAGCTTACCAGCCAGCCAGATCCACCCGGCAACCACATGGCAACCACCCCCTTCAGGCCAGATGTTGATGGAGTTAAACGACAAGAATGACACTGCAGCCTTTGATGACCAGAGTTCTTTTAAACCTGAGACACGACAGGAGTGTCAGGTGAGCGTGACTCATTGAGTGTTGATTGGATGAGGCAGAGAGAGGAGGGGTGTGTGTGACAGGTGTGTAAGTGACTGTGGGCGGAGCAGAGAGAGGGTTAAACAGACTGTCCCCTCCTGCACCCGTCAGTCTCAGAACACTCATCACCATGGAGGCTGGGAGGAACACAGCCATAACTGAGGTTTTGTGACCCACCTAAAGCCTTCTGGGGTTTAGACACACAGACAGACTTCTTCAGTGTGGCGACCAAATTATGGGCAGAAGAACAAGCATCACCTTTCCTCTTGTTCTGACTCTTCCTCTCTCCCCTAGGTCCCAGGGCTCTCAGTAGCTGTGTGCCATCCCCCTGGGGCATCTGCGCTATGATTAGCTGATTATAACATACACTCCCAGAGTAACCTTACACTTGACAGAGGAGTGTGTGTGAGTACGTCTCAGCAATAGGGGCTGTAACAGAGATCCATACACACCCCCATTAACCATTAACCTCACTGGAATGAGAAGTGCATCCTACCGAGATTTACGCCAATCAACGAATCAGTCAATCAATTTGATTGATTCATGTGCTTTCCAAGTCGTATGGATGGTTTTGGCTGGGGCTCGAGATGGGGCTGGGGCTGGGCAGTGCGTGAGTGTAGTGGAGTATGTAGCAGTGTAGCAGTGATGTGCAGTGGATTAGAACCTGCGTTGTCCCTGCAACAGCAGAAGGGCCTGCTGTAAATCCTGGGCTTTAACGTTAGCCACAGCCACCGCAGCTTATGATGCAACCAGCTCCCCCTCTACGGCACCACGAGAGGGGAGTGAGAGGGGAAGAGAGCAGGGGGGGATTGAGAAAGGAGAAGAGAAAAGTAGGGTGCAAAGTGGTCTTGATGATGTCATTTTGACACAAATCAGCTTTCAAACACTGCAGTTCATCGGGTTCAACACAGAATGGGGAGGTTCACACACACATGCACGGATGCACGCACACACATATCCATAGCACATGGTTAAACTGGTGGCTATAGCGAGAGGGCAGTGTGCTGCTGACACACTGACAGCTGCTGGTGGTGATTAGACCATGTAGCCATGATGGAGGGGATCAAAGACACACACACACACACACACACACATGGTGTGCCAAAAAAAAACCTGGAAGGAGACCAGAGGAGGTTTAAGGTAAGTAGGAAGAGTGTGTGTGTGTTACATGTGTGGTATGGAAAATTTCACTGGTCCCCACAAGGAAAAAGGCTATTTTGGGGTTAGGTTTAGTTTTAGGGATAGGGGTTTTGGGTTAGGGTTAGGTAAACGGTTAGGATAAGAGTTAGGGGTTAGGGAAAATAGGATTTCAAATGGGAATGAATTGTTTGGTCCCCACAAGGATAGTAAAACAAACGTGTGTGTGTTGCTAAGACCTGCCCTGTCACTCATGGGTTATAGGTGGTAGCAGAGCAAGAGGAGAAGAAATGGGCTTAGGAGTGGTAAGAGGGTAAAGGATGAGGGGTGGGGGGTAAATGGATCCCATTATCAGCCACTTAGTGATGGTAGTACAGAGCAGGGCAGGGGAAATGACAGTACAGCTGATCACACTGTATTCATGTCTTAATGCTGTATGAATGTTGGTCTATGCTGCTTGTAGTCCTAAAGTATGTGGAGGATGTAGGTACTTGTGCTCTCCTAATCCATTCTGAATTGTCCCCAAGAGGATTGATAAAGTTCTAGTGAATACATCTGTATTGTATTGTTGCACATTCCAGTATACTATGTGGTAACAACTGAACACAGAGCCTATAGAAACAGGTGGTGGGAAGGTGAGAAAGTAAGAAGGAAAGGTGGGGTCTGAAAGATGAAGTGTGGAGGGTGACAATGAAAAAGAACAGATAACACACACACGCACACACACACACACACAAAACCACCTCCACTTCATCCTGTGACGGCTCTGTCTACTGGGTTTTGCTGGGCTTACTTGCTGCAGGAGATTGGTGGGCGGAGTAGCAGAGGTGGGCGGAGCTGGGAGGGTTGTCAGTGCTGATGGGGCACACCTGTGAAAGCTCAGCAGCGGCATAAGGCCACTGTTTCCCCATTCAGCCAGATATTCCTCTCTCCATGCATACCTTTGGTTGTTTCGTTGTGGCAGTTGGCAGTTGACACCTTATTTACTGACCTTCATGCCTCATCTATTGTTGTGTGTTTACTTTATTTATGGAATAAATTCATTTTGTTATCCTTTTGTGTGGTTTCCCATTATTTGTTACAATCTTGAGCCAGGTTGTAACAAGTGGCGGCTCATCCAGAACACACAACACAGTAATAAACAGGACACCATCATCTGGGCTAAGTAACCCCCCCTACTACCCCCCCCCCCCCCCCCCCCCTGCTGTCTTGGCTAGTTTTTATTGCTTTATTTCACTGTAGCCCTCAGTCCCGCTCAAATTGCCTTAGATAGCTCTTTCGTCCCACCCAACACACATGCGGAGACCTCACCTATGTTAATTGATGCCTCCAGAGACAAAACCTCTCTCATCATCACGCAACGCATAGGTTTACCTCCACTGTACTCACATCCTACATACCCTTGTCTGTACATTATGCCTTGAATCTTTTTTACCACACCCAGAAATCTGCTCCTTTATTCTCTGTCCCCAACGCATGTAGAGGTTAACCCAGGCCCTGTAGCTCCCAGTTCCACTCCTATTCCCCAGGCGCAATAATTTGTTGACTTCTGTAACCGTAAAAGCCTTAGTTTCATGCATGTTAACATCAGAAGCCTGCTCCCTAAGTTTTTTTTTCTTCACTGCTTTAGCACACTCCGCCAGCCCTGATGTCCTAGCCGTGTCTGAATCCTGGCTTAGGAAGGCCACCAAAAATGTGGCCTTCCTATAGTTGTTCCCCAACTATAACATTTTCCGCCAAGATAGAACTGCCAAAGGGGGTGGAGTTGCAATCTACTGCAGAGACAGCCTGCAGAGTTCTGTCATGCTATCCAGGTCTGTGCCCAAACAGATTGAGCTTCTACTTTTAAAAATCCACCTTTCCAGAAATAAGTCTCTCACTGTTGCCGCTTGTTACAGACCCCCCTCAGCCCCAGCTGCGCCCTGAACACCATATGTGAATTAATTGCCCCCTCATAGATATCATCCTGACCAACCTGCCCTCTAAATACACCTCTGCTGTCTTCAACCAGGATCTCAGCGATCACTGCCTCATTGCCTGCGTCCGTAATGGGTCCGCGGTCAAACGACCACTCCTCATCACAGTCAAACGCTCCCTAAAACACTTCAGCGAGCAGGCCTTTCTAATCGACCTGGCCCGGGTATCCTGGAAAGATATTGACCTCATTCCGTCAGTAGAGGATGCCTGGTTATTCTTTAAAAGTGCTTTCCTCACCATCTTAAATAAACATGCCCCATTCAAAAAAAATTGAACCAGGAACAGATATAGCCTTTGGTTCACTCCAGACCTGACTGCCCTTGACCAGCACAAAAACATCCTGTGGCGTACTGCATTAGCATCGAATAGCCCCCGCGATATGCAACTTTTCAGGGACGTTAGGAACCAATATACCCAGGCAGGAAAGCAAAGGCTGGCTTTCTCAAACAGATATTTGCATCCTGTAGAAAAACTCCAAAAAGTTCTGGGACACTGTAAAGCCCATTGAGAATAAGAGTACCTCCTCCCAGCTGCCCACTGCACTGAGGCTAGGAAACACTGTCACACCGATAAATCTATGATTCTCGAGAATTTCAATAAGAATTTTTCTACGGCTGGCCTTGCTTTCCACTTGGCCACCCCTACCCCGGTCAACAGCTCTGCACCCCCCACAAGCCTCCCCCATTTCTCCTTCACCCAAATCCAGACAGCTGATGTTCTGAAAGAGCTGCAAAATCTGGATCCCTACAAATCAGCTGGGCTAGACAATCTGGACCCTCTCTTTCTAAAATTATCTGCCGCAATTGTTGCAACCCCTATTACTAAACTGTTCAAACTCTCTTTCGTATCGTCTGAGATCACCAAAGATTGGAAAGCTGCCGCGGTCATCCCCCTCTTCAAACTCTAGACCCAAACTGTTACAGACCTATATCTATCCTGCCCTGTATTTCTAAAGTCTTCGAAAGCCAAGTTAACAAACAGATCACCGACCATTTCGAATCGCACTGTACCTTCTCCGCTATGCAATCTGGTTTCCGAGCTGGTCATGGGTGCACCTCAGCCACGCTCAAGGTCCTAAACGATATCATAACCGCCATCAATAAGAGACATTACTGTGCAGCCGTATTCATCGACCTGGCCAAGGCTTTCGACTCTGTCAATCACCACATTCATATCGGAGGACTCAACAGCCTTGGTTTCTCAAATGACTGCCTCGCCTGGTTCAACAACTACTTCTCAGATAGAGTTCAGTGTGGCAAATGGGAGGGCCTGTTGTCCGGAACTCTGGCAGTCTCTATGGGGGTGCCACAGGGTTCAATTCTCGGGCCGACTCTTTTCTCTGTATACATCAATGATGTCGCTCTTGCGGCTGGTGATTCTGTGATCCACCTCTACACAGACAACACCATTATGTATACTTCTGGCCCTTCTTTGGACACTGTGTTAACTAACCTAAAGATGAGCTTCAATGCCATACAACTCTCCTTCCGTGGCCTCCAACTGCTCTTAAATGCAAGTAAAACTAAATGCATGCTCTTTAACCGATCGCTGCCTGCACCTGCCCGCCCGCCTAGCATCACTACTCTGGACGGTTCTGACTTAGAATATGTGGACAACTACAAATACCTAGGTATCTGGTTAGACTGTAAACTCTCCTTCCAAACTCATATTAAGCATCTCCAATCCAAAATTAAATCTAGAATCGGCTTCCTATTTCTCAACAAAGCATCCTTCACCCATGCTGCTAAACATGCCCTCGTTAAATTTACTATCCTACCGATCCTTGACTTCTGCGATGTCATTTACAAAATAGCCTCCAACACTCTACTCAGCAAATTGGATACAGTCTGTCACAGTGCTATCCATTTTGTCATCAAAGCTTCATATACTACCCACCACTGCGACCTGTATGCTCTCATTGGCTGGCCCTTGCTTCATATTCGTCGCCAAACCCACTGGCTCCAGATCATCTATAAGTCCTTGCTAGGTAAAGCCCCATCTTATCTCAGCTCACTGGTCACCATAGCAGCACCCACCCATAGCACACGCTCCAGCAGGTATATTTCACTGGTCACCCCCAAAGCCAATTGCTCCTTTGGCCGCCTTTCCTTACAGTTCTCTGCTGCCAATGACTAGAGCGAATTGCAAAAATCACTGAAGCTGGAGACTCATATCTCCTTCACTAACTTTAAGCATCAGCTATCAGATCATTGCACCTGTACATAGCCCATCTGTAAGTAGCCCATCCAACTACCTCATCCCCATATTGTTATTTATTTTATTTATATATATTTTTTTTTTCTCCTTTGCACCCCAGTATCTGTACTTGCACATTCATCTTCTGCACATCTATCACTCCAGTGTTTATTTGCGAAATTGTGATTATTTCGCCACTACGGCCTATTTATTGCCTTACCTCCCTAATCTTACTTAATTTGCACACACTGTATATAGACTTTCTATTGTGTTATTGACTGTACGTTTGTTTATTCCATATGTAACCCTGTGTTGTTGTTTGTGTCACACTGCTTTGCTTTATCTTGGCCAGTTCGCAGTTGTAAATGAGAACTTGTTCTCAACTGGCTTACCTGGTTAAATAAAGGTGAAATTAAATAAAATAAATACACTAGACTCCGACGCGGACTCAGAGCGGCTCATTGCACGAGTCACGGCACAAGCAGTAAACACTTTGGGGAAACTCTGAGCACTTTCATCCGGCACCTCTCTGAGATGGGCCAAAGGCATGGAAACCAGAGGAGGTGGTGATACATCTCGCCAGACCCTTCCACCGTCAAGCTCCTTTCCTAGAATCACCACCACTCCTTCGACAGGCAATGAGGAATGAACTCCTATGATGACCTCACCTTGTACCAGATCTGTGGAGTGCACAAGTTTGTGTAAAGGGACAGACACAATATGCAGACCTATCCCTCGGATCAACACACTGTGTCCTGTATCCGTCTCTGGAGAAAAAGGGAGCACTGACTGCAGACTGGAAGAATAAAGCACCAGTGTCTCGCAGGACTTTAACTGGGACCCTCTCTTCAAATCAAATCAACTTTATTTGTCACATGCGCCGAATAAAACAAGTGTAGATTTTACCGGGAAATGCTTACATACAAGCCCATAACCAACAGTGCAGTTCAAGAAGAGTTAGGGAAATATTTACCAAGTAGACTAAAATAAAAAGTAATAATAAAAAAGTAACACAGTATAAGAATAAAAATAATGAAGTTATATACAGGGGGCACAGTTACTGAGTCAGTGTACAGGTTAGTTGAGGTAATTTGTACATGTAGGTGGGGGTGAAGAGACTATGCATAGATAATAAACAGTGAGTAGCAGCAGTGTACAAATGGGGGGGTCAATGTAAATTGTTCAGCAGTCTTATGGCTTGGGGGTAGAAGCTGTTGAGGAGCCTCTTGGTTCTAGACTTGGCGCTCCAGTACCGCTTGCCGTGCGGTAGCAGAGAAAACAGTCTATAACTTGGGTGACTGGAGTCTCTGACAATTTTCTGGGCTTTCCTCTGACACCGCCTATTATATAGGTCCTAGATGGCAGGAAGCTTGGCCCCAGTGATGTTCTGGGCGATTCTCACTACCCTCTGTAGAGCCTTAAGGTCAGATGCCGAGCAGTTGCTATACCAGGCGGTGATGCAACTGGTCAGGATGCACTCGATGGTGCAGCTGTTGAACCTTTTGAGGATCTGTGGACCCATGCCAAATCTTTTCAGTCCCTGAGGGGGAAAAGGTTTTGTTGTGCCCTCTTCACGACTGTCTTGGTATGTTTGGACCATGATAGTTTGTTGGTGATGTGGACACCAAGGAACTTGAAGCTCTCGACCCGCTCCACTACAGCCCCGTCGATAATAATGGGGGCCTGTTCGGCCTGCATTTTTCTGTAGTCCACGATCAGCTCCTTAGTCTTGCTCACATTGAGGGAGAGGTTGTTGTCCTGGCACCACACTGCCAGTTCTCTGACCTCCTCCCTATAGGCCGTCTCATCGTTGTCGGTGATCAGGCCTACCACTGTTGTCGTCAGCAAACTTAATGATGGTGATGGAGTCATGTTTGGCTACGCAGTCGTGAGTGAACAGGGAATACAGGAGGGGACTAAGTACACACCCGAGGGGCCCCAGTGTTAAGGATTAGCGTGACAGACATGTTGTTGCCTACTATTAACCACCTGGGGGCGGCCCTTAAGGAAGTCCAGGATCCAGTTGCAGAGGGAGGAGTTTAGTCTCAGAGTCCTTAGCTTAGTGATGAGCTTCGTATGCTCAATGGTGTTGAATGCTGAGCTGTAGTCAATGAACAGCATTCTCACATTGGTGTTCCTTTTGTCCTGGTGAAAAAGGGCAGTGTGGAGTGCGAATGAGATTGCATCATCTGTGCATCTGGTGGTGCAAGCTGGTGTAACTGAGTCAGGTTTGTAGGCCTCCTTGCTCGCACATGCTTTTTCAGTTCTGCTCACAAATGTTCTATAGGCTTGAGGTCAGGGCTTTGTGATGGCCCTCCAATACCTTGACTTTGTTGTCCTTAAGCCATTTTGTCACAACTTTGGAAGTATGCTTGGGGTCATTGTCCATTTGAAAGACCCATTTGCGACCAAGCTTTAACTTCTCGTCTTGAGATGTTGCTTCAATATATCCACATATTTTTCCTGCCTCATGATGCCATCTATTTTGTGAAGTGCACCAGTCCCTCCTGCAGCAAAGCACCCCCACAACATGATGCTGCCACCCTCGTGCTTCACGGTTGGGATGGTGTTCTTCGGCTTGCACGCGTCCTCCTTTTTCCTCCAAACATAACGATGGTCATTATGGCCAAACAGTTCTATTTTTATTTCATCAGACCAGAGGACATTTCTTCAAAAAGTACAATCTTTGTCCCCATGTGCAGTTGCAAATCGTAGTCTGGCTTTTTTTATGGCGGTTTTGGAGCAGTGGCTTCTTCCTTGCTGAGCGGCCTTTCAGGTTATGTCGATATAGTACTCGTTTTACTGTCGATATAGATACTTTTGTATCGGTTTCCTCCAGCATCTTCACAAGGTCCTTTGCTGTTGTTCTGGGATTGACTTGCACTTTTCGCAACAAAGTACGTTCACCTCTAGGAGACCGAACGCATCTCCTTCCTGAGCGGTATGATGGCTGCGTGGTCCCATGGTGTTTATACTTGCGTACTATTGTTTGTACAGAAGAACGGGGTACCTTCAGGCGTTTGGAAATTGCTCCCAAGGTTGAACCAGACTTGTGGAGGTCTACTATTTCTTTTCTGAGGTCTTGGCCGATTTCTTTTGATTTTCCCATGATGTCAAGCGAAGAGGCACTGAGTTTGAAGGTAGGCCTTGAAATACATCCATAGGTACACCTCCAATTGACTCAAATGATGTCAATTAGCCTATCAGAAGTTTCTAAAGCCATGACATAATTTTCTGGAATTTTCCAAGCTGTTTAACTTCTCTGCGCTACGGATCCCTTTTAGGGGATCATTTTCCTAAACAACCGCTGAATTGCAGGGTGCAAAATATTACTAAAAATATTTATAATCATGCAATCACAAGTGAAATATACCAAAACACAATTTAGCTTGTTGTTAATCCACCTATCGTGTCAGATTTTGAAAATATGCTTTACAGAGAAAGAAATCCAAGCTTTTGTGAGTGTATCAATAAATGCTAGAACAGCTAGCCCCAAATTAGCATGGTCACGAAAGTCAGAAAAGCAATCAAATTAATCGCTTACCTTTGATAATCTTCGGATGTTTGCACTCACGAGACTCCCAGTTACACAATAAATGTTATTTTTGTTCGATAAATATTACTTTTATAACAACAAAACGCCATTTGGGTTGCGCGTTATGTTGAGAAAACTACAGCCTCGTTCCGGTCCTGAAAGGAAGAAGAAAATTCCCAAACGTATCAGATTAAAAAATATTACAAAAAATATTTAGAATCATGCAATCACAAGTAAAATATACCAAAACACAGCTTAGCTTGTTGTTAATCCACCTATCGTGTCAGATTATGAAAATATGCTTTACAGAGAAAGAAATCCAAGCTTTTGTGAGTGTAGCAATCAATGCTAGAACAGTTAGCCTTATATTAGCTTGGTTAGCTTGGTCAAGAAAGTCAGAAAAGCAATAAAATGAATCGCTTACCTTTGATAATCTTCGGATGTTTGCACTCACGAGACTCCCAGTTACACAACAAATGTTCTTTTTGTTCGATAAATATTACTTTTATAACAAAAAACGCCATTTGGGTTGCGCGTTATGTTCAGAAAACCAAATCCTTGTTCCGTTCGACAAATTCCAAAAAGTATCCGTAATGGTCGTAGAAACATGTCAAATGTTTTTTATAATCAATCCTCAGGTTGTTTTTAACAAACATAATCGATAATATTTCAACCGGACCATAACCTATTCATTTTTTATTTATTTATTTATTTCACCTTTATTTAACCAGGTAGGCAAGTTGAGAACACGTTCTCATTTACAATTGCGACCTGGCCAAGATAAAGCAAAGCAGTTCGACACATACAAAAACACATAGTTACACATGGAGTAAAACAAACATACAGTCAATAATACAGTGAAAAATAAGTCTATATACAATGTGAGCAAGTGAGGTGAGATAAGGGAGGTGAAGGCAAACAAAATATATATATAAATAAATAAAAATATAAAAAAGGCCATGGTGGCGAAGTAAATACAATATAGCAAGTAAAAAACACTGGAATGGTTGGTTTGCAGTGGAAGAATGTGCAACGTAGAGATAGAAATAATGGGGTGCAAAGGAGCAAAATAAATAAATAAATACAGTAGGTAAAGAGGTAGTTAAGAGAGAAAAGGAAAATGGAGAGCTCCTCTCGCGCGAGCAGGAACTATTCGGAGGACACCTGACTACTTTTGAAAAATCACGCTCATTTTTCAAAATAAAAGCCTGAAACTATGTCTAAAGCCTGGTCACAGCCTGAAAAAAATATCACTTCCGGGTTAGATTTTCTCAGGTTTTCGTCTGCAGAATAGTTTTTGTTATACTCACAGACAATATTTTGACAGTTTTGGAAACTTTGGAGTGTTTTCTATCCTAATCTGTAAATTATATGCATATTCTACGATCTGGGCCAGAGAAAATGTCCGTTTACCTTGGGAACGTTATTTTAAGAAAATAAAAACAATTCTGACCCCTAGCGCTAAGAGGTTAAATCTGAATTTTTAAGGTTAGGGTTAAGTTTAGGCATTACCTCAAAAAAGTAAAAGCTTAAAACAAAAATTGAATTTTCTTTTTATATCGCTGGATTTGAAGATGAAACCTTTAGCGCTAGCCCTGATCTCCACGCGGCGCTGGCTGTCCAGCTTGTGGCTGGCGCACGGCGTGGTATGTGCACCAGAAGCAGATGCTTACGCCCATCTTCCATCCCGGTCCACAATGCCATAGCAAAACTGAAACCTACTTGACATTGAATACTGACTTGTATGATGCGTGACCTGGCTGCTTCATCCAGGATACTATCATTTTAGCTTGCTTTAAATAACCACAATGCACTGGGGTTTTGGGGAAGGGTTCAATTCTAGACCAGTTTAAAAAAAAATCTAGAGTTGTTTCAGTGAGTGCACACAGCAACAACTGTTGCTTTCATACAGAATAAAAAAAGGCAAAAGCAATTTGCTCATGTATTGAGATCCATCTGTGTAATACTACTGCAGGAGAGTTTTGTAATCTCATTGCATTGGCCAGAGACACTACGGAATACTGCCACCTGGTGCTTAGGATGACCACAGCAAACACATAGATTTTCTTTTTTTCAATGTTCCTGTCTGTGTAAGTGGGCGTTCTCTCTCTTACGTGAGCATGCTTTCCCACATGAGCTCACGGTTCCTCCATAATCTCTGGCATGCTCACACGAGAGAGGGAACGCCCACTTACACAGCCCAACAGCTGGCTCTGTCCTACTTATTGTCCTCTCCCTGCTCGCCACACCCGCCCCGCCCATAAAAAATTTGCCAGTGAGATGTCTCGCTTTCTTTACCGTCGCTGCACATATAGCAGCATACACTGGAGAAAGATGGACGAGAGAGATACCCACCACTACCCACCTGTCGTAGATATGAAAAGATAGGAGGGGTGTACGCAATACGGTGGAAACCCAACCAAGCCCTCTGAGTTAGAGTAGAGTGCAGAAGAGGAGACCCAAGGGTAGTCCTGCTGTGTCTAGGTAATACTGTGTAATATTGAGGCTTCTAAAGCACTGGCAAGTCACACAGCTATCTTACTGCCTCTTCTTCCAACATTATCCCATAAACACTTTAGTACGTAATATAATCATCTGCTCTGAAGGATCATTATCCATGAGTGATGATGGAGAGGAGAGAGAGTGAGTGGAAGGCGGAGAGAGAGAGGGAGGGATCAGAACCTGATTAGGGAGCAGTGAGTAGCCACTCAGATCTGAAGGAAAGGGGGGGGAGGGGCTGAGTGTTGATGTGCTGACTGTGCTCTTCCCAAAGAAGAGACACACACACACACACACACACACACACACACACACACACACACACACACACACACACACACACACACACACACACACTCACACACACACACACACACACACACACACACACACACACACACACACACACACACACACACACACACACACACACACACACACACACACACACACTACACTCCACAGGCGGCCGTTGGCACCTTAATTGGGTATGACGTGCTTAAGTAATGGCTAGCACTAATGGCTGGAATGGAATAAATGGAATGTTATCAAACACATCAACCATTCCATTTACTCCATTCCAGCCATTATTATGAGCCGTTCTCCCCTCACCAGCCTCCTATGCTACACACACACCAACTTGTCGAGCGCCATGGAAACAGTTATTGGTGGAGCATCTCCTGGGAGGAGTCAAAGGAACACCCAGCTCACTAGTAGAGAGAGAGAGAGAGAGAGAGAGAGAGAAGAGAGCTGTGGGTTGGCAGCGCACTACATTGCTGCTTGCCATAAGTTGAGGGACAGTGTCTGACAAACATGTACTCTACTGTATGCTTATTGTTATTGTTGAATGTATGGTTATTTTGACACTTGGTTATTGTTGTTACTGTTGTCCCGTTGACAATTTTGATTCTCATTTTAATTTTTTTATTGTAAATATCCAAAATAAGCTTTGGCAATATGTACATTGTTACATCATGCCAATAAAGCAAATTGAATTGAATTGAGAGAGCAAGAGAGAGAGCGAGAGCGAGAGCGAGAGCGAGAGCGAGAGAGAGAAAGAGAGAGAGAGAGAGAGAGAGAGAGAGAGAGAGAGAGAGAGAGAGAGAGAGAGAGAGAGAGAGAGAGTTGCAACTAAATGAAATGGCAACCTCACTGCGAGTCATTTCTCCAAAAGCCCTGACTGTTATCACCTCTCCAGTCTAGAAAGGGAATTTATAGTAAGTAAGGACTCTGAATCAGTCTACCTCCTCACCCCACAGATTATCCACAGGTCAGGAAGGAAGACCAGAACAAACACACAGGTCCATCTGCCACTGTATTCAGGTGTGTGTGTGTGTGTGTGTGTGTGTGTGTGTGTGTGTGTGTGTGTGTGTGTGTGTGTGTGTGTGTGTGTGTGTGTGTGTGTGTGTGTGTGTGTGTGTGTGTGTGAGTGTGTGTGTGTGTGTGTGTGTGTGTGTGTGTGTGTGTGTGTGTGTGTGTGTGTGTGTGTGTGTGTGTGTGTGTGTGTGTGGGACATCATTGCACCACCTGGTGGGCATAGTCAGAACTACAGAGACAGAAACAATAGCTGTTTGTCTGGGGAGAGGAGTTTATAAGACTGGTGGGTGGGTCACATAACTTTATCTTTGAAAAAATACAAGAAAAAATTGTCAAATGTAACATTTTATTAATCTTTTACCTTTTGGTTATTGCTTATCTGCTTTTATTTACATTCAGAAAGTTGAAACATTGTTTAGATACTGTATCTTTGAGAAGATTTGTAACTGAAAGTAAGTCTATGAAAAAGTAGATAATCTGTGTTTCTCTGTTACATGTTGACGTACACCTTCTCCAAACCCAGGATTTTGGGCACTAGAGTCCTCTATTTATCTCTATGGGTCAGATGGCTCAGCAGATGTCAGAGGTCAGGGGTTAAAGGTCAGTCAGACCGTCATGGTTGGGGTGTTACATCTCAGCCCTGGGCTACAGTTTTCCCATATACACTAATCTGAGCCAGGTCTCCCTGGTCTTCGCTTCCTCTGAGCCACATGTCTTTGGGGTGCTCTGGTGTATCTTTGGTCTTCACTTCCATGGATTAGTACCTGCAATGAACACTCTCACTGTAAGCCACAGGAACATACTGGAACGCCAAATGACATTACTGTTCATGTTCATTCCTGCTTTTAGTGTGTATATGTGCATTATATGCTTGAGATGTGAGTGTGTGTGTGTTTCCCCACCTGTAGTAGTTTGGTTTGAAGGGTCCAGTCTTGGTGAGGCCCAGGTATTTGGCCTGCTCATCAGTCAGCTCTGTGAGGTGGGCGTCAAACGTTGGCAGGTGGAGTCTGGCCACGAACTCGTCTGAAAACATGCAAGCACACACACACACCCAAACACAGTCACACTATACCCTGTCAAAACCGGAGTAACGAAGCAGTAGGTAGGTAAGGTGGTGTCTCACCCATCTTCTTTGGCAGGAGGTAGACATCTTTATTGTATCGTCCCTCTGGGGCATTGTACAGCTCAATCAGAGCCAGCGCCTGAGGGCATTACGTTACGTTATAGAAGTAGTATACCTAGAACATAATTAAATTACAAAGAGACTGTGGCTACAGAGGCCAGTTCCTTTTCATAGTGCATAATTGTAGCCCTCCACAGTAGAGCTTGTGTGTTTGCTGCGACCATGACGTCCCTGCTGTGTGAGAGACAGACAGACCTGTGTGGTGGCGGTGATGGAGAGAATGAACGTGGGTACCGTGGAGCAGCTCAGATTCAACAGATGACCCTGAGAGAATATACACACACTGTGAAACACACACACACACACACACACACACCAGTGATCAGTGGTCACACACTTAACACACACAGGCGCTGACCTCAGCCAGTAAGATAATTCTCTTGCCATCTGGCCAGATGACATGGTCCACCTGTGACCTCACGCTCTCCCAGGTCAACTCTGGGCTCCGCAGACTCGCCTGACAGAGGAAAAACACAGTGTGTCAACCGCATATATCATACACACACACACACACACACACACACACACACACACACACACACACACACACACACACACACACACACACACACACACACACACACACACACACACACACACACACACACACACACACACACACACACACATGTCTCACCACGTCTATCTCAGTGTTGGAGTGACCCATGTTACAGACGATGCAGCCGTTCTTCATTCTGTCCAGATAATCTCTTCCCACCACGTTCTTGTTGCCTGAGGACAAAACTGAGGCTGTTGTATCCTGTTATAAGCTGTCATAACCTGTCATAGCCCATCATTACCTACTGTAGGCTGACAGGTTCAGGAGGAGGGGGTGCGTTGGGACATGATGCTAGGGTTAGGGTTGTGGTTGTGGTTGAGGCTAGGGTTGAACCGAAATGTAGACATGAAGTTAGGGTTATGGTTGTGGTGAAGGCTAGGGTTAGGGTTGAACAGGAATAGTTCACCTAAATTACAAAATTACACATTTATTTCATTACTCTGTAAGCAGTCTATGGACAAGGTATGATAGCAATTGGTTTAGTTTCCCTGGCACCGTTTCCACATGCTAACATTTTAGCATTGGTGGCACAAATCCCTTGCAAGTCATGGGACCGATGTTAGCATTTTTCACACATCATTTCCAAAACATCTGAAAGTATCTCAAATTGATTGTGAAGCTCAACAAAGTCAGTTATAGATGATTTGAACATGATGTGCGAAAAATGCTACGGAGGATACACTGGCAATTTTTTAAGGCAATATTGCCAAGCAATGTTGCTGGGAACAGAGTGGGGTATGAGACATTGGAGCTATGAAGAGCAATGAACAACAATGGGCATTAATACTATTCCCCAGGTCGTTGATGTAAATGAGAATGTGTTCTCAGTCAACTTACCTGGTAAAATAAGGGTTAAATAAATAAAATTAAATAATAATATATTTCATGTAAAGCATAGATAAATTAGAAACGTAATTTGCCTATTCATTTACTCATCTCCTATAGCTTGTTTTTGACTGTTGACTGCCACGGCTGTATAACAATTCATCAGCTAACAAACAAGCAACAAAGAGGTGTTGCCTCTGCCCTGTTCATCCACTCAACCTGCTTCCAGGTTGCTAACAATCTAACCAATTTGGGCCATTGAATATACATGGGCTTTGATTAGCATGCTAATCAATTAGTACGCCCCAGCATGGATACTGTCGTCAGTTAAACTTGACAAACTGAACACAGTATGTATGTAGTAACGTGGCATGATCAAATATTGTGGTGAGGAAACATTTGATGGGTGAATGACCAACATTTCACTGCAAAACGTTCATTTTCGGACACTTCGGCTCAAAAACGGCCACCATGTTTCCAAAATGTTTTAGAACGCAGACTGATCACATGACCAATATATGCACTCTGATTGGAGGATTTCTAAAAATCGTCCACTGGTGGGGCTGCTGATCAAAATTCTCCAGATTATAAAAATATGCACATTTTTATGGAAAACTGTTGCAGCAACCATTGCTGGCAACATTGCTCCGCAATATTGCTTCAAAGAAATGTATAGTTTATTATCATCTTTAAGGTTAGACTTGTGGTTGAGGCTAGTGTTAGGGTTGAACCGTGATGTGGACATGACGCTAAGGTTAGGGATAGCCGGTCTCATTACAGCACACTGAAAGGGTTGGTAACATGAAAAACACTCTGGAGAGTACACATTTCAGGCAAAAAATGTACTCTACTATACTTCCATGTGTAACTTTTGTGAGCTATAGTTCGTGTGAGAGTTAAGCCCCTCTCTTTACTAGACCATTCACATTACCTCTGTGGGTGATGACATGTCTTACCCGTGCAGGTGATGACCATGTCCACCTGTCTGATGACGTCATTGAGCTTGACCAGTCTGAAGCAGTCCATGCTGGAACAGGGAGAGACATAAACACAAATAGTTCAACACCCTTTTTTCTCTCTCTCTCTCTCTCTCTCTCTCTCTCTCTCTCTCTCTCTCTCTCTCTCTCTCTCTCTCTCTCTCTCTCTCTCTCTCTCTCTCTCTCTCTCTCTCTCTCTCTCTCTCTCTCTCTCTCTCTCTCTCTCTCTCTCTCTCTCTCTCTCTCTCTCTCTCTCTCTCTCTCTCTCTCTCTCTCTCTCTCTCTCTCTCTCTCTCTCTCTCTCTCTCTGTGTGTAGTCATACCAGGCCTGCAGGGCACATATGGGGTCGACCTCTGTGATGTACACTATTGAGCCCATGGCCTTCAGAGCGGCAGAGCAACCTTTACCAACCTGGGAGAGGTGGTAGGAGAGGGTAGAAAGACAAACATTCATACACACAGATGGAGTAAACACATACATAGAGAGAACAATTTAGACCTTGGTGTTTAATAGGTGCTAATAAAATACTGACCTCTCCATAACCACACACCACAACCTGCTTTCCCCCAAACATCACATCTGTCAACCGTTTCAACCTAGGGGGAGATGGGAGGCCAAAGGTCACACACACAAAAAGTCAAAGGACACACAAACAAACACACACACACACTCATGTTATTTCTGCATCTGTGTGTTTTAGTATATGTACCCGTCCAGTATGGACTCCCTGCAGCAGTAGAGGTTGTCAAACTTCTGTTTGGTGACTGAGTCATTGATGTTCATAGCAGGAACACACAGCCTCCCTGCCTTGGACAGCTGGTACAGCCTTGGGAAGAAGGGAAACACTGCTACCTTAGCACAACACATAGGCTGCGTCTAAAATAGCAACCTATTGCCTATTGTTATGGATTAGGTAAGGTAGTTTAGACAGCACACTACAGCTCACTACCACTTCCACACTCCATTCCCCAGGGGGCAGCAGCAACCTTGTCCAGCTGCTGAGACTGGTTGCTAAGGAGACAGGTGCTGCCCATTAAGACGGTCAATCAGTGTCTGACCGATCGAGAGCTCAAGAGTGACAGAGTTGGCCCTTGACCAAGGTAAGGATGCTGTCTCCTTGGGCACATGCACACTTAACACCTAGGCACATATGCTGATTTCTCACATAGATGCACACATTCATTCAGGTTACAGACCATTTAACTAGGCCAAAACCCATAGACAAAGAGAGTGGCTAGTTATTGGGCTTATAACAAATGTTAACACATGTTCGCATTTGTGGTTGTAGTCCAGGTGGTTGTGAACCGTTAGGATTTGGTGGTGTGCATTTGTTAAGAACATTTGTAGCAGGTGTTTTTGTCAAGTTTGTGTCACGCTAGCATGCTAGGAGAGGTTTGCAGCAGTGTTAGTGTGAGTTTCAGTTTCCTGGCTAGCAAAATAGCTGATGGCTTTAGTCAACAGAAATGTTTGGTGTGGCTGCACCCACAAAGGTAACCAATCATTTGCAGTTGGTAGCTGTTAACTACTGTAAGGCTGATGAAGTGTTTTGCTTGTGGGACGGAATATTTTGTGTTGACTGTTTTGCTAGTGCTGTTGGCAGGATAAGATTTCCGAGTTTGGAGTCTAGAGGAGTCTGTGGCACATGCGTTTGTGTTAGTGCTAGGCTAGTGGTTAACTGTTGCTATGGTTTGTAGCTTTGGTAAATAAGGCAGTGTTAGTGTTAGGCTAGTGGCTAACTGTGGCTATGGTTTGTAGCTTTTGTGCATGGCATGCTGGTTTGGTTTTCGCCTAGTAGGAGTGGTTATCTCTGGGGCTTGGAGCGCGTCCTGTATTTGTTAGCGTATGGATTTTGACTTTGGGGGTGTTTGAGCCAGCAGTGTTTTGTGCTGAGGTAGATGATAGTTGGGGTTTGCTCAAGCTAACAAGGGGTCAGTTAGGTCATGTGACAGAAATGCTGGAGGTTGAAATAGCAGATGAGTTGAGCAAGTTAGAGGTTGCAGTGCTGTTATTGGAGAAGTGGAGTGAGTTCTTGCCGTTGGTTCTGGTGGATAGTAGTCAGGAGGAAGAAGACTGGAAATAGTGAGGCTAGAACAGGAAATAGCACTCTTGAAAAAGCAGGTGAATGAAGGGCTGCATAGAGGGGAGAAAGTTTGTGTTTCCTGTCAGTCAGTCTTGTCACTAAACCAGTTTCCACCAGTGATTTGTTTTTTTTGTAACCCCAGTGAAAAGTCTCAGGGGGTGGAATCTCTCAAGGAGTTTTGTGGTATCCCCAGTTTGTGAAGTCACTCCGGTTCATCAGAGTGCTGATGACAAACCAGATAGGGAAGATGATGATTTATGTGGGGACTTGGAGGAAAAATTCTTTGTCAAACTAGACTGGTTCCCAGGAAATAGTTCTCCCTAGTGCAACCTGGACTCAGGGGTAGACGTAACATTTTACTATGATATGTTGTGTTTTGTATGGCATGTATTAATTTGGGGATGTGCATCATCCATTTCATATTACATCTTACAAATTACAATTTGTATGATTTGTTAAGAATTTGAAGTTGTACAATATGTTACGAATTGCAATTTGTACAATAGAATTTGCTAAACGTATAATATGTTACAAATTTCAATTTGTTGTGGCTAATGTTAGCTGGTTGGCTAGGTGGCTAACACTAATGTTAGCTAGGCTAGGGGTTAAGGTTAGGGGTTAGGTTAAAGGGTTAAGGTTATGGTTAGAGGAAGTTTTAGCTAACATGCTATGTAGAGGCAAAGTAGCTAGGAAGTAGTAAGTAATTGTAAAGTTGCCTGTGATGAGATTCGAACACGCAACTTTTCTAAATGCTCACGTTATACGCCCACCCATGCATCATACTTTCATTTTGCCTTTGTTAACCTTCTGTCTTATGTAATCACTAAAATATCATACTAATTTACTATGCTACGTCTAGTCTATGAGACCAGACTGCCTAGAGAGAAAGGTGATTCTTGTATGTCTCTAGCTGAGACCTTCTGGGCAGAGATATGTGATGTAGTGTACCTTCTGCAGGTTGAGGATGAGGTTGATTCATGGGTCAATTTAGGGGAGACATTCTTTGTTGGGTTGAGTGACAATGGGCAACTAGGTTATGTTGGTGGTCTGATAGTGGATTTGGTTCGCCCAAGTGATCTGTTAGGTTCAGAGGTTGTCAGTGATTCTTTTGTTCCTTTAGCTGACATAATCTTTGCCAAAGTACTTGAGGTTGTGGTTCCTCCGCAGGCTGACCATATGGTTGTTAGGGTGTCAGGTGTTGATTTAGCTGACACGTTTATTAATAAGCTGTGGGAGGGAGGAGATTCTTCCCAGTCACAAGGTGATGTTAGTGAGGATCCGCTGGAAGATCCGGTCTGGGTTTTGCTGGGTGACACTGCTGGGTTTTGTGACGAGAATCAGGAGCTTGAAGAAATTAGTTGAGTGGAAAAGCCAGATCCACCCGTGTTGTCACTTCCTGTTGTTGAGGAGAGGTTAGTTCCGGCATCATGTAGGCCAAGTGTGTCTCCTGTTACTTCCTCCACCTTAATTGAGGAGGATCTGGCTAACAGTTCCCCTCCAGTGAGGGCTTAGGGCTGGAGAAAAGAGGCGTTTGGGAACATGATGGTGTTCCTAGTGAGTTGGCTGAAGTTGTGGTTGATGTTTACTTGTCTCTAGTGGTGGTTGCTTCAAGTCTCTTATAGCTGGCTACATATCAGATGGAGCTTGTTGCTTGTGACCATGGGCCGAGTGAATGGAGTTTGGTCTCAGTTTAGAACGAGACGGGTTATTGTCCCTTGGTTTGGTCAAGCCAGAGACTTTAGTCAGAAAGAAATTGTGTGATGGTTTTGTTTTTTGACTGGTTTCCGTTTGAGGGTTTCTGTAGTCAGGTTGTGGAACTGCAGCTCTAGTGTACATATTTTGTCTCTTCAGTTGAGGAAGTTTTATGGAAAATGAATAGAAAACAAAAGTATAAAAGTTCGGAATATTCTGGAAAATATAGTTTTTTTGGGGCTCTGGTCAAAACTAGTGCGCTATATAGGGAATAGGGTGTCAATTGGGGCACAGACATAGTGTAGCAGTCTAATTATGTCACAAGTGTTAGCTTCTTTCATTAAATGTATGTTGCATGAGCTGTCCTTATTTACACAGGTGACTCACGTGACTCACACAAGTTGTAATGACTAAGTCAAACAATAGGCTTATCATACCTGAAAAATCCATTGTTTTAGATAGGCACGTCTTCTAATCTCTCACAACAATCAGAGACATGGGTGCTCCAATCCCACCTGTGTACTCCTGTGACGCTCTCCTCCACGATGCCCTTGATCATCTTGAATATGCTGGGGTATTTCTTATCGATCCAGTGGGTCAGGTCTCCCCCATCATCCAGGATCTGAGAAATACAGAGAATCCATCCATAACTGGATTAATCCGGATCATAGCTGTCTAATGTGAGAGCTAGGCCTATACTGTACCATATTAAGAGGGAGACATGTAGGCCTATACTGTACCATATTGGGCTGCCAGGCCTCCAGGCTAACACAGTGGTCAATACACCACCAGAAGTCATCCTCCGACTCCCCCTTCCACGCAAACACAGGGAAGCCTGAGAGAGAGAGACAGAATACAGGAGAGGGCAAAGGAGAGTTTATTGTATTTCCGTAGATTACTGAGTTTGAGAGATAATGAGGAAAAAAGGAGGGACTTGTAAAAAGTAAAGAGAGAGCTGAGAAGACAGTGGTGAGAAAAAGTGATAGCGGAGAGAGCAAGAGTAATACTGTGTGTCTCTCACCTTCCTCAGCCAGAGCTGCAGCTGCAGCATTCTGGGTGGAGTAGATGTTACAGGCTGCCCAGCGACACTGAGCCCCCAACGCAGACAGAGTCTCCATCAACACCTACAGGAATGCATATGTGCACGCACGCACGCGGACACACGCAAATACACACAGTCCAATTTCAGTTTGCGTGTGTGTACTTGCGTGATTCAGTGTCTATTTGTGTGCGTGTGTGTGTGCATGCATACTCACGGCTGTGTGAGCGGTGATGTGAGTGCAGCCCACTACTTTAGCTCCAGCCAGTGGCTTCTCTCCCTCTGCTCTCTTTCTCAGGGCCATCAGAGCTGGCATCTCTACACAGAGAGATGAGGGAGAAGGAGTGGGAGGGAGGGACAGAGAGGGAGGGAAAGAAAGGGGAGAGAACTTGACACACCTTGAGTCATGTTCCTCCCTCTCTCTTACCTTACTTTTTAACACACACACTCTTAGAAAAAAAAGGTGCTATCTAGAACCTAAAAGGGTTCTTCAGCTGTCCCCAAAGGAGAACCCTTTGAAGAACCCTTTTTGGTTCCAGGTAGATCCCTTTTGATAGAAACCTTTCCACAGAGCATTTTACATGGAACCTAAAAGAGTTCTACCTGGAACAAAAAAAGTTTTCTCCTATGGGGACAGCTGAAGAACCCCTTTTGAAACCATTTTTTTCTAAGAGCACACACACCTCTTCCATTCCCTCTCACCTTGCTCAGCGATCGCTATCTCCCTGCGTCCGAAGCTGGCCTGTCTGATGTTCTTGATGCAGAAGTCTTGATGTCCCTTAGAGCTCCTCTGCTGCCTGTCTCTAGGAGACGTCGCATCCTCTGAACTGTCTGTGTACAACGCAGCTAAGGATGTGTGTGTGTGTGCAAGCATGTGAGGGGTTGACAGAGTAACACCAGGCACAATGAAACAGTATGAGCAAGATAAACCATCTAGGTTTAACTGAAATCTACCATTGGACCAATAGTCAAATGGCAACAGGTTACAACTGTTATCAGCTAAAGTAGAGAAGCAAAATAAACCGTTATGTATACCTTCCAATGGATTGTAAATCTGGAAACAGCTACAATACTATGAATCAGCTTTGTTGTGTTTGTCTGAGGTTTAAGTACGTGCTATGTACAGTTGGGATTACTGCTCCCTCTCTGTCTGAGAACAGCTAACTAGACAAATAAGGAGTAAATTAAAGCGGTAATTCATCTGAAGACTTTCTCTCAATGAAAGTTTGGCTGAGGGAGAAAGACTCAAAATGTATCTCACTGTAACAACCCGCTGGGACAACAGCCAGACATGGGCAGCTATACACTTAAAGACAAAACACAGCGTGCCGACGAAGCAGGTGTGTGTGTGTACCTGAGTTGTAGTTATCTGTGGAGGACTGGGAGAAAGAATGGGAGCGACGACCGGTCTTACTAAGACGTTTGTTAAAATCCTGCTTCTGATCAGCAAACTGGATTTGCTGTGGAGAAAGAGGGAGGGAGAGAATCACTTTTGAGACAAGTGAAACAAACCGGGTCAGACAGACACCAGGGTTACAGTACATCCACCGCTTTGTCCAAGGCATTATGTCAACTTTTTATCTCCACATAAGGAACAAAACACACAAAGGAGAGAGAAGACACAGGAAAGTTGGTGATCCTATCAAGAGGCTCACATCGTTCTCTCACTCTCATCATAGCTAACACTTGCACACCTTCTCCCTCTCCCTAACACACTCTCCATAACATGGTCACCCACTCTCATTCTCTTTCCCTTCTCCATGTTTCTCTCAATTTCCAAAGCTCCCTTTGTTTCTCCATCCCTCTGTCCCTCTCTCTGTCTCACCATCTATTGTGGTGGTTGGAAGGCAGGGCTGGTGGAAGGTGCCCACTTAGCCATGCCTAGTGTCTGCTCCCTCTGTCACAGTCTCAAATTTGATTTGTACACATACACATGTTTAGCAGATGTTATTGCGGGTGTAGCGAAATGCTGGTGTTTCTAGCTCCAACAGTGCAGTAATATCTAACAAGTCACAACAGTATACACATAACCTAAAAGTAAAATAATAGTATTAAGGAACATTTCCTGGGCTAATAATGTAAGAAATAACAGACAAAAAAAACAAAATACTGCAAAGTTTCTTAGGAGCTAGAAGCAAAATCCACTCCTGTGTGCGGTGAGCACTCAGAGAGAGACACACATAGAGGTACAGAAAGGCCCAATGTGTAACTTTAATCAGATATTTCAGTTATAAACCATTTGTATGTACTGTATTGTAGCCTACATGTATTTGTAGTGCATGGCTTCCTTGTCTGAGCAGCTGAACTGAGGCATTGGATGGTTCCCCTGCTCTGCCACACGAGGACAGTGTTTCCACTGGTAGGGTCTGCAGTTCTCATTTGTCCATCAACGAACTCACACATGGCACCACCTTGACATTAACCTTCTCCATGACAAAACAGCCCCAAGCCTGAACAGCCCCTAGCCCCTTCCACTAGATCCTTACAGCTTGTGTTTACAGCTTGTGTTTTGTTAACAAGCTGTCCTATGTGATCCCTTCAGGTGTGAATGCATCAGCAGGGTAGAGCCTTGGAGGGAGGGAATGGGATTCGGAGGGAGAACACTACACACTGTAGAAAGACTGTACAACTTACTGATAACCTGTACCAACCTGACCCCGGCTGTTGAAAGAGACTACACACTCAATCACTGACTTGTTTACATTGAACAGAAAGATATATACTGTAGGTAAATTCAGCCTGCCCTTAAAGATCTAATGCAGCCGTTTTTAATCTCGATATCAAATCATTTCTTGGTAACAATTAAGTATCTTACTGTGATTTGCTTTTAATGAAAGAAACAAAAATAGCTTCTTAGCAAAGAGCAATTTCTCAAGAGCAATTTTGTCTTCACTATTATTCTACATACATTGTAGAATAATAGTGAAGACATCAAAACTATGAAACAACACATATAGAATCATGTAGGAACCAAAAAAGTATTATGCAAAGAAAAACATTTTTTAGCTTCTTCAAAGTAGCCACCCTTCGCCTCGATGACAGCTTTGCACACTCTTGGCATTCTCTCAACCAGCTTCATGAGGAATACTTTTCCAACAGTCTTGAAGGAGTTCCCATATACGCTGAGCACTTGTTGGCTGCTTTTCTTTCACTCTGCGGTGGAACTCATCCCAAACCATCTCAATTGGGTTGAGGTCGGGTGATTGTGGAGTCCAGGTCATCTGATGCAGCACTCCACCACTCTCCTTCTTGGTCAAATAGCCCTGAACACAGCCCGGAGGTGTGTTTTGGGTCATTGTCCTGTTGAAAAACAAAACAAATGGTAGTCCCACTAAGCACAAACCAGATGGGATGGTGTATCGCTGCAGAATGCTATGATAGCCTTGCTGGTTAAGTGTGCCTTGAATTCTAAATAAATCACAGACAGTGTTACCAGCAAAGCACCCCCACACCATCACACCACCTCCTCTATGCTTCATGGTGGGAACCACACATGCAGAGATCATCTGTTCACCTACTCTGCGTCTCACAAAGACACAGCGGTTGGAACCAAAAATCTCAAATTTGTAATGTACATTGCTTGTGTTTCTTTACCCAAGCATGTCTATTTTTCTTATTGGTGTCCATTAGTAGTGGTTTCTTAGCAGCAATTCGACCACGATGGCCTGATTCACGCAGCCTCCTCTGGTCAGATGATATTGAGATGTCTGTTACTTGAACTCTGTGAAGCATTTATTTGGGCTGCAATCTGAGGTGCAGTTAACTCTAATTACCTTATCCTCTGCAGCAGAGGTAACTCTGGATCTTCCTTTCCTGTGGCGGTCCTCATGTGAGAGCCAGTTTCATCATAGCCTCTTGATGGTTTTTGTGACTGCACTTGAAGAAACTTTTAAAGGTCTTGAAATGTTCCGTATTGACTGACCTTCATGTCTTAAAGTAATGATGGACTGTCATTTCTCTATGCTCATTTGAGCTGTTTTTACCATAATATGGACTTGGTCTTTTACCAAGTAGGGCTATCTTCTGTATACCACCCCTACCTTGTCACAACACAACTCATTGGCTCAAACGCATTAAGCAGGAAAGAAAGAAATTCCACATTCACTTTTAACTGTCACGTTGCTCCCGCCACGTCTGCTCCTGCCTGGCGCTTGAGGGCGCCGGGCTGCCCTGCATCACGCACTCCTATCATCCATTACGCGCACCTGCCTTTGCTCGTCATGGGCATCAGCGATATTGGACTCACCTGGACTCACTCATCACCTGTTATTACCTCCCCTATATTTGTCAGTTCCCCAGCTCTGTTTCCCGCTTCTGCATTGATTGTTTTTTGTCTGTGTTTACTCGTATGCTGACGCTGTTCCTGTCTCGTTCCATGTCCGTTCCTTATTAAATGTTTGACTCCCCGTACCTGCTTCGTCTCTCCAGCGTCATCCCACGTGACATTAACAAGGCACACCTGTTAATTGAAATTCATTCCAGGTGACTACCTCATGAAGCTGGTTGAGAGAATGCTAAGAGTGTGCAAGCTGTCATCAAGGCAAAGTGTGGCTACTTTGAAGAATCTCAAATTTGTTAAACACTTTTTTGGTTACTACATGATTTCATATATGTTAGTTACTATTTAATAGTTTATTTTTTAAACTGCATTGTTGGGAAAGGTTTGTAAGCAAGCATTTCACTCTATTCTGCACCAGTTGTATTTGGTGAATGTGATAAATCAAATGTGATTTAATTTTGATAAGGAAATAATACTGACTTTTACAGTAACAGTTTCATCGGCTGTACAATATGATACAAAACATAGGAAACCATAGTTTTGACTGCACTGGGCTTTTAAAGTAGAACTGACAGCATTTTAGCAACATGAACTCTTATTCAAATCTGTTCATATACACCACTAGGAATTTTCTGAGAAGCGAACACTTAAATATGGTCGTTTTCATACTTTCATTGAATGTTTGGGAATGACAGAGTAAGGCATCTGTGAAAATTCTAAAGCAATATGGAGTGCGAAAGCGGCCGTGCGTTTGAACAATTAAGGGTGCTTTCACATATAGTCCTCTTAAAAAGAACCAATCTCAGTCCTCTTTAATAAAGTGAAATAACACATTTTTCTTTGTATTCACATTGCACTTGCCTTTGAATGACGACTCAACTCTTTTGCCAGTTCACTTCACATCACCTATTTTGTGGTCATCTTCCTCTTTGAGTTCACATTGCTATGTTTAGAAAGTAACCAATATCTAATTCCAACATTCACTCAATGCACACAGTTTTTTTTACAAAGTTCAGGACAAGCCATTCCATCAGAACGTGTTATCGAGAAGCTAGATATACCTACTTATATTTTGGAAGCTAATAGATTGCATTTAGCTAGAAGATGAGACATAATAATTGTAATCAGAAGATACTATTAACATGTAAATATTATTGGTAACAGAATAAATAGCAGAAGAATAACTACAGATTAAATAATTCTGTAATTGAAAATTGTACACCCAATGTAGGCTACTGCCCCTTTAAGACCTAGAATAGATGTTGTACCCCATGTTGTGATTCTCACCAAATATATATTGTCTTCTCAAACTATTCAAACCGCACAATCGAATAAACAGCTGATGAAGCTCTCTTAGTCTGTAGATCACATATTGCAAACAAATAATCTAAACAAAAACTCCACACCCATTTGGGAATTTCTGTGCATCAATATCCAAAAACAGCACACATTTGTTTTCTGCGAACCTGCACATCATCCTCCTCTCTCTTTTGTGGCACCAATGTGAGGGGTTATTGCAGAGAAAACAGTGTTGCAGTAGTCTAGTGTGTGGTGCGGGAATGATGACAAGTGAACCCGGGGAGCTTTGTGTTCACATTGCCCTAAAAAAGAGAACCGAATCGCGGAATTCAAGCAAACCGAACTCAAACAACTCTCGAGATGGTCGAGGGGCCTGAGTTCCTTTTGAGTGTTCACACTGCACAAAATATTAAGCGAAAAGCACTGAGTTCACAACAATTGGGACCAAGTGTGAAAACACCCTTATAGACACTGCAGTAAATAAAACCTAATAAAAATGTATCAGTCTTGTCCAGGACTGGACTACACAGACCAGTGCACCATAGCCAATCAGAGCTACAGTAGACCTACATGCAAATAAGCTATTTTCCACACTGACCTGCCATCATTCACTTTGAACTGGACTGTGTGTTTACAGGCAGTAACAACAGCACTAATTTAGATCATTAGAAAGTATTCCCCAAAATACACATGAATGGATTTCTGCAAATATGTGAATACCACGGGAGTCCTCTTACATTTGGAAACATTACAGATCTATTTTTTTTAATTACCATGAACAGGTAGGCTATCTCTCCCTCAGTTGTGTTTAAGATCAACAACTGTTAGCCAGAGCAAGATGAGCTAAAAATCTAACGAGGGAACAGTAATGTTAGATAAACCTTCCCAAACATTTTCAGCTTGTAGTTGCACTGATAAATGAGGGGAAATAGTAGCCTGCTCGCCCTGCTGCAGCCTGCCTGCCAATGTATGCTTGTCCCGACCCACGTTTTGACAACTGAATGGGAACTTGCCTGCCTTGCCCATTTGATCGATGCCAAATATAGTACATTTGATTGACAATTAAGAGATAAACAGCTATCCAAAGTTAGCATAAATTCAGCATAGTTAGCTAGCAAAAGGATTAGCATTTTTTTTGCTAGCTAACCAAATGACACCTGCATCTCTAGCTCTAAACTATATGGGGGGGAAAGGTTTGCCATCACCCACTTGTCCAATGACATGGCATCCTCCCAGCAGCTAGTTAGTTAGGCTCTGTGTTTTTAGCTTGCTAAATAAATGGCTACATAAATAGATAAGCTAGCCTATTCCACATTATGACTGACTTGAGGATAATGCCCTTGCTAGTTTGATTGTATTGACAGTCCCAGCCTTAGTTACATTTGTCAGTTTTTGTCCAAAATATTGTGTCATTGGAACTGAAAACAGTGCATCCAGGATGGCTGGAGGCAGTAAACAATGTACCAGGCCAGTTGTGATTTACGACCCGAGAGCAATATTTATTGGACTACCAAGAATTTTATTGGTGAATTAGCTATATTAGTCAAATATTGATAGTTACCATCTACCATCTATGCCAACAATGCCTTACTCTACATCATGGAATTTCGAGTCAAATAGAACCTATTTTTAAAACCTATTTTTTAAAAGTTGGTTTTGTAGCATAAACTAGGAATTTGACATTCTGTTTCATATCTGCAAAGTAGATATAAAGCTGTCCGTTCCACTTTAAGGGATAATCTGAGCTACTGTGATTAAAGGGATAGTGCAACAGTTTGGCAATTCAGAACTTTTTTATACTTACCCAGAGTCAGATGAACTTATGGATACCACAACATGCTAGCTGTTCCTGTAGACTTCCAGTATTGCGCTAACGCTAGTTAGCGATGGCTCCAGAAACTACCTTCAAATTCCTCCAAACTGCATTCAGAGACATAAAAATGGTATTCATGAGTTCATCTGACTCTGTGTAAATAATAAAAAGGGCTTGATTGTCAAAATGTAGCACTTTCCCTTTAAAGATAGACATGAAGATGAAATGCTGCTCATAATATCTCGTAAATAGCAGCATACCACTGGGAAAAATCCACATTACTAGTAGGAAACTCGTCTATCATCTCTGAGCGTCCGACTTCTCCAACATGCTGAACTCTGACGTCAAATACTAAGGAAATTACCTCTGTAACAGCATTTTCGGAAGTTATATGCAACAACAAAACATTATTTGTAAAAAACAATTTATTAATATGGTTAATGAACACCTATTTCTTTGAGCATCTGTACTTTTAGTTTATGGTTGATGCAGCTCGCTTGCCTGCCATTAGCCAATCGAATTTCTTTACAAGGTCAAAACAGGTGAACACACACAACTCGTTGCTCCCAGTTTATACGTTTCCCAGTTTCCCACATTTTAAAATATGGGTGAGTTGGGTAAGTTGAGAATTTTTTTTACATTCACCATCACTTTGTCAAGGGAAATATAGTATTATTTCGAAGAAAGAGATCTACATATATTTCAGGATGTTGTGTATCCCTGGAAATGATCAGGATTGATGTAAACATTACAGTTTTGAAAACATAGCTTGTCCAAAACAGTGGTCTCTTGGCACAACTTACCCCAGGTATGGGCCGTGGGACAGGGTAAGTTCAGCCGCCTACAAATTTCTGTACAGAATGAAATATTACCACTGTCTTTATTTCCCAAACACAATAAAATACAATCACTTTGTCGTTTTATAATTTTAAGCATCTTTTAACACAGGCTTAACACCTGACAAACATTTTTGTATTTTTTAAACACTTTTAACATGCCCTGTTGTTACCTTCTATCCAAGCAATAATGCCTTGCATTACACCTGAGAAGAAAACACTTAAATTTCCTAAACTTTTCCCATGTCCATTGGTTAAATTTACCCCAAGACAAACATTTTTACTATATTAGCCCACACAGCTACAAGGATGCTCTTTCATGCTAGATTCAGGACTTCAAGCTTATAGAGACGTCAACTGATGTATAGAACAATCTTAAAATGTTGTACATGTTGTACACGGAAGACAAGATCAACATGCTTGTACAAACTTGTCTGTAATAGTATTGCAAACATAAGCAAGACGCAGACAGGCAGTCAAAATAGTAATTTAGTGTTATTTTCTCATCATCATTGCAAACATCGGCTAGTTATTGTTTCAGCAACTCTCGCTACACTATGGCAGCATAACTATGAAGATTGTCATCACACATAGTAGGCAGCCTAAAGCAGTAGTTGACAAATTATGTAATGATTTAATAGCACCATCTGGTTACCTTTCAGGCAGATCCAGCTTCAATAGGATTATCATTGAGAGCCAAAATAGCCAGGGATGGATTAATGTAGGGCTTACAGGGGATCCTGGGCCCAAGCCCCCCAAGCCCCTTTTTTTACTGCAACCGCCAACCACAGGAACCTGCTCTAAATAATCAAAATAAAAAATCCTGAATGCAACTGTTTAATATCAAATTGTTTCGTGTTCTAAATAAAATGGTAAACACTTCATTGTGAGGCTAAATCTAAGGGCTGGACATGCTGATAAATGAAAAGCACATTTTTGCTGGTGTCTCGGGACTGGTAGGGTTTTAAGCATACAAAAAACCCCAATCTAAAACAAAAAATTAAAATGGCTTTCGGTTAGCATGCTACTTGGTTAGCATGCTACTGTCGATATTTACGGCAGTTAAACATGACAAACTGAACAAAGTATGTACAGTTGAAATCGGAAGTTTACCTTAGCCAAATACATTTAAACTCAGTTTTTCACAATTCTTGACATTTAATCCTAGTAAAAATTCCCTGTCTTAGGTCAGTTAGGATCACCACTTTATTTTAAGAACGGAAGTTTTTTATTTTATTTTAAAATCGGAAGTTTACCTTAGCCAAATACATTTAAACTCAGTTTTTCACAATTCTTGACATTTAATCCTAGTAAAAATTCCCTGTCTTAGGTCAGTTAGGATCACCACTTTATTTTAAGAACGTGAAATGTCAGAATAATGGTAGAGAGAATGATTTATTTCAGCTTTTATTTCTTTCATCACATTCCCAGTGGGTCAGAAGTTTACATACACTCAATTAGTACTTGGTAGCATTGCCTTTAAATTTTTTAACTTGGGTCAAACATTTCGGGTAGCCTTCCACAAGCTTCCCACAATAAGTTGTGTGAATTTTGGCCCATTCCTCCTGACAGAGCTGGTGTAACTGAGTCAGGTTTGTAGGCCTCCGTGCTCACACATGCTTTTTCAGTTTTGCCCACACATTTTCTATAGGATTCAGGTCAGGGCTTTGTGATGGCCAGTCCAATACCTTGACTTTGTTGTCCTTAAGCCATTTTGCCACAACTTTGGAAGTATGCATTGTCCCTTTGAAAGACCCATTTGCGACCAAGCTTTAACTTCCTGACTGATATCTTGAGATGTCGCTTCAATATATCCACATAATTTCCTGCCTCATGATGCCATCTATTTTGTGAAGTGCACCAGGCCCTCCTGCAGCAAAGCACCCCCACAACATGATGCTGCCACCCCCGTGCTTCACGGTTGGGATGGTGTTCTTCGGCTTGCAAGCGTCCCCCTTTTCCCTCCAAATATAACGATGGTCATTATGGCCAAACAGTTCTATTTTTGTTTCATCAGACTAGATGACATTTCTCCAAAGAGTACAATCTTTGTCCCCATGTGCAGTTGCAAACTGAAGTCTGGATTTTTTATGACGGTTTTGGAACAGTGGCTTCTTCCTTGCTCAGCGGCCTTTCAGGTTATGTCGACATAGGACTCGTTTTACTGTGGATATAGATACTTTTGTATCTGTTTCCTCCAGCATCTTCACAAGGTCCTTTGCTGTTGTTCTGGGATTGATTTGCACTTTTCGCACCAAAGTACGTTCATCTCTAGGAGACAGAACTCCTTCCTGAGCGATATGACGGCTGCGTGGTCCCATGGTGTTTATACTTGCGTACTATTGTTTGTACAGATGAACGTGGTACCTTCAGGCGTTTGGAAATTGATCCCAAGGATGAACCAGACCTGTGTAGGTCTAAAAAAAAATATTCTGAGGTCTTGGCTGATTTCTTTTGATTTTCCCATGATGTCAAGCAAAGAGGCACTGAGTTTGAAGGTAGGCCTTGAAATACATCCACAGGTACACCTCCAATTGACTCAAATGATGTCAATTAGCCTATCAGAAGCTTCTAAAGCCATGACATCATTTTCTGGAATTTTCCAAGCTGTTTAAAGGCACAGTCAACTTAGTGTATGTAAACTTCTGACCCACTGGAATTGTGATGCAGTGAATTATAAGGGAAATAATCTGTCTGTAAACAATTGTTGGAAATATTCTGTGTCATGCACAAAGTAGATGTCCTAACCGACTTGCCAAAACTATAGTTTGTTAACACGAAATTTGTGGAGTGGTTGAAAAACGAGTTTTAATGACTCCAACCTAAGTGTATGTAAACTTCAACTGTATGTGCAGTATGTATGTATCAACTCCCATGTGAAATGTTGGCCATTCATGTCTCATCTTTCTTCACGACAATATTTATCATGATTCAATAATATATACATACGGTGTTCAGTTTGTCGTTTTTAGTCCTTAATAAGAGTCTATTCATGCACCAATCTAAGTTAAAAAAAAATGTAAATGTCAGTTGCGTCCAGTGGTGATTTTAGCATATAAACAATCTGCTAACAAACTGTTAGGGCCTACATAAAAGCAGTCCCAACACCTTACCACTGCTACACCTGGCTATCAGCGGAGCCTTGTCTGGCAGCGAAACAATTCTTTCAGCCTCATTTACTGCCTTTTAAAAAAACATTGCTGATATGGCTGACTTGCTTAAATAAATGTGGTTTCTATTGACAATTGAGATGTACAGACTAATTTCGATTAAGACATTAATGAGCAAGCTAGGACTGACGTAGTCAATATAACTATTTGTTCAGCACTTTTGAAATGTACAGCGACAGAATTCAGAACATGGATCATTCTTACAGTATTCTCCTTGTACACCAACTTAGAACCATAAGATAAATAAAGGGGGCATATAAGCAGACAATGAAAGATCTTACAATATTCGATGATGACATTTCTCTAAAACAGGCTGGCTATAGGCTACATGTGCACCACCAAGTCAGAACAGTCGGCAATATTATGAGGGGAAAAGTGATCAAATTATTAGGGTGAGGCACATGGGCTACTAACAGCTTACTCACAACATGCACTTATGTTTACTGTCTGTAGCTAAGAAAGTAATACTATCTCCCTGGCATATTACATAATTTATACAGCAGCATACAAGACATTGTTGGACTCACCTTGTTGTACAGTGCTCAATTGAACAGGAAGGTGGTGCGGCGGTCCTTTGTGGGACAATTTTATCAACAAATTTACATCAAAGTTTCTGGATTTATGGTGCTTTCAAGACAACTGGGATCTCTGGAAAAAACAAGGTTGAATCATGATGTCATCAGTGATCTTCAGGTCGAAGCTCTAGAAAGGCCGTGTTCCCGACTTGCAATTCCGAGTTGGATGACCATTCAAAATGTATTTTTTTGGTCGGAGCTCGTTTTTTTCCATGTTCCCAGTTGTTGTGAACTCACTGAAGTCAGATTTCTCAGTTCCAAAATTTCCAGTTGTTTTGAGCTTTGCAGAAGTCATGCTGGATTGACAGCATGGCCAATGTTCAATGTTTATCCTTTTTAGCTTGGAAAAGAGATCCTTAAACCCAGACTTGGGACCCCACACCCACTCCACTGAATAGAAGGCTAGTGATTACTTTGCAATACTTGCAGTTAGCCACTGATTACTTCCAAACCGCTCATTGCTGAATTTGCAATTTCCAACTTGTTGTGTAATGTTTATGTCCAATGGCCGATGAGCACCGATACGTTTCATCTATAATTTCTCTTCATAATTTCTCTTCATATGACAAGGATTAAAAAGGATTTGCCAGTAGATTGTCAACATTGTCATTTTATCTGTGGCCAATGACCTTGAGCCTTCTTTGATGGGCACTTCTAATGTAACTATGGCAGCATCCAAGGGCTTGAACTTTCGAGCTTTACCCTTTGCGGTGACGTAGTGTCCCCAGAAGTGACAGAACACTGAGTCAATGACATACCAACCCCTATGCTCTGTATTTTCCCCTGGCTGCCCTACCTCCACAGCACTGAGCTAGGCTGAAACACCTGCATTTTGGAGCTGCCTTACTCAAGAAAGCAAAAAGAGACCAAGTTTGTATACGGCTTTATTAACTCAATGATCATTATTTGATTTTTTTTTTTTACATTGTTTGGAAACTGATATGTGACACATATTAATGACAAAATAACATACAAGACAGGCAACAACTACAAAAGTATACTGTGTGTATATTATATATACATATATTTTAGGGGGGGCTAAACAGGTGGGGGCCGCACCTGCCCTGAGTGACGGGTTGCCACTGGCTGCGTCTCAATCCACCGCATCCACGTATGTCGGCCTGCCGCATCTGCGGTGTTATTTGGCAGAGCTACAGCAGTGTTTGTCTAACCATGATTCATCCAGAAAATCGGTCTTCTCACAAAAACATCTATAGAATACAACCCCCACAAGTGTCACGGGACTCATCTGAAGTCGGTAATGCTGATGTGCCAACTTCTGTCTGAAGCGTCCGAACCGTTTGAGCTACACACTAATATATAAATGGAGACTCTCACAAACACGATGATATTCTCCGTTCTGCTCTACAACCCCCACAAGTGGCATGGGACTCGTCTGAAGGTAACCCATACAAACTAATGGAGGTATGCAGGTAGTTTTGTGTCATCAAAAATAAAGGGCTAAATGTGTCCAAAAAAATGAATATTTCCTGAGCTTTCTTATATCTCCTAGATATAGAACCGACATTTCCAAACTTTATTCCTCATGATTTTTTTTTTGGGCTGTCTTTTTTTGCCATTTTATGTAACAACGAATGCTTGTTCTTGTTACACATTTTTAAGTTTACAATAGCATCCCAACGCACCACATTGGTCAGTGCCACCCGGGATCCTTGGGACGTCCTTACCCAAAACCCTAACGTTAACCCTAACGTTAACCATTTTAAATGTCAACTTCAATGGGGTAGGGACGTCCCAAGGATTCCAGGTAAACATAGAATCACATGGTTTATCCATCTCTCTGTGACCACCAATAACTTCAAAGTTGATTACAAATACAAAGTTGTCAATGTTTTTCTTTACAACTGAGATGATGAATATGAAGTAGAAAAATGTACATTTACCTTTTAATAACGATTGTTTTTGGAAACATCTGGGAGATTTAACGATGCTCCTATGAAGGTTCTAACGATGAACTTAGCCTTAAGATGCTTTAGGGAAAATGGGCCCAGACCATTTAAAAAATGCTAGCTATTTCCTCATAGAGGATGACGTAATCCTCCTAAGGAGGATTAGCTGGCCAATCAGCGGTCTACTCGCATTAATACTTTTAAAGACCGGTATACGCCCACACCATTCCAACACAACATTTTTTTTTTTAACACTTAGTTTTCCTTCCAAAACATGACAATAATTTCACACATATTGTAATTAATTATAGGTAATATTTCAAAGAAATTTGGAAACACTGGACAGTTAAAAAAAAAAGGTCACTTGTTCAAATGTTGTGTACAGCACTCCCTTAAAAATATAACACACCTGAACTCCCTTAATCATATAATTGAGCCAATGTGATCCTGTCATTTTGGCATAAGCAAGACTTTAAGTGTTCCAAAGAGCACCACTATCCCACAGAAAGGCAGAAGAAGAGAGACCAGGGGAGGATACAGATGGACTGAACTAGAGATAGCAAAGAGAAACTAGAACAGAGATACCTTGATACAGATGGACTGAACTGCCTCCTCTTCCTTGGTTTTGTTCAGGTTGAACATGCTGTACACTTTCTTCATGCTGTCAGGTTCACCTCATTATGTGAACACCTTCCACCACACGCAGAAAGACTGTATTTAACCGTGGACTGACCGTGCTCGACCGTGACCTGACCGTGTTTGATGAGAAGGTTCAGGGATTAAAGGCAGGCTAAGCTAACACAGTGAGAGGAGCCACACCTTCAGCTCTCAGGCCCAGGTTCCAGGTGAGAGGAGAGACAGAAGAAAGAAAAAGATGAGGAGCCAGAGACAGGAGGAGGAGAGTGGGCCAAAGAAGAAGTGAGCCTTTGTGAGCTGAGAGAAGACGAGAGGAGCAGTTTCCAGGATGAACAACTGAGAAAGGAGGGAGCGAAAGAGGGGAGGGATGGAGGGCAGGAGTACATAAAGAACCACTTGAGGCCTCTAATGAATATGAATGACGTTTGGAGTGCGCTCTGATTCCCAAGGGTAAACAGTACAAACGCAGAGGTGTGTGAGTCTGTGAGAATTGTGTGTGTCCAGAGAGGAAGAGTGGAAAGACACATGCATGTACAAACACAAGAACCACGGACAAGTGTGTACACACACACACACAACCACTGTGAGAGCTGTCTTGTCCTGGTAAGTTGACACAGCATTAATTTATAACAAAGGCTGACTTGTCTTTGTTGAGGTCAGGAACATGAGGGGGTGGAGTCCTAGTCATTGACTCATTGTTTTTACACAATAACTACACTTATTAATGGTAGAAGGGGAGCTAAATATATGTACTATGTACTCTCTGTCATGTGTGTGTAAAACATTCATATGGCCGGCCACGGACAATACGATGATTAACAAAATAAGGATATGCAGATGCACGCCTGCTACCTGAGTGGGAGTGAGCCTGAAGAGAAAGTACTCGTATTGAGAAACAAATCTCAGTGTTGCATTCAGCACATTTGACTTAAGTAGAGCTTAGTAGAAACTCAAACTATCCTGTACACACACATGCAAACACAAATAAACCCCATATAAATTAAGTATAGGTGACGATAGCTGTACACTCTGACCTTTAAAGGCTTGAGAGTGAACCTGTTCTTCTAAAGGCCCGCACTCTTAGTATAGCTTACCTCATGAAGTGTGTGTGTGTGTGGTGTGTTTACCTCATGAAGTGTGTCACTCTGGCACACCCTGAATGTCACCAAACTGACCTAGTACGGGTTCACAACTTTTAAACAACCTTCATACGCCCTGCTAACAACAAACATTCCCTTAAGGGTCTCATTAGGTCATTAACTAACATTTTCATAGGAATGTTCATGTGAAGTGCAAGGAATATTTCCATGAGACCATTACCTTAATGTCAAACAGAACTTACCCACAAAGTGGTTGCCATATAATCAGAACTTAAGATATTAATGTTCTAGACAAGTTCCATAAGAAAGTTGCAAGAACACTTGTGTCTAGTTTTCTGTGGGTTAGGAGAATGTTCTATGAACTTCCCACCAAACATACACAGAACATGGCTGACATGTCAGAACATAATATATTGATGTTCGAGACACGTTTTATGAGAACGTTGCAAGAACATTCCAGTTTTCTGAGGGTTAGCATGCTAGCAGATACCCATAGACTTCCAGTCATTGCGCTAACGCTAGTTAGCATTGGCTCGTAAAACAACCTCTAACTTCCTTCATATAGGACACAGAGACTTAAAAATGATACCCACGAGCTCATCTGACTCCGGGGAAGTAGATAAAATCTCAAAGTATCCCTTTAACCACTGATCCATTCATAGCTATTTGTCTGTTGGCAGTGTTAGGGATACGCACACACACAGTACATTTAACATAGTGTTTTCAACTTACATATTTGACATACATGATTACATTGTGCATGTTTAGGAAATAATAATTATTTAACATGTATTCACTTGGGATTTAAACTCTCAACCTTTTTGGTTGACGGTACTCTGATCTTCCTGTTACGCCACCATGTCCGGTATCAGATCATCTGATTATTCTCATCATTGATTTGATTTACTTATTTCAACAATATAAGGGCTTTCTGTTTTAATGATACTCCAGAATCAATACGATCAATAACATTTTTTTTGAGTGTACTATTAACAGAGCTGAGATTTACTTCAAACTCAATTCACCTTATTGCTTACACCTATCAAGTTGTTTGAGATCTACACAAGTGCATATGGAAGAAGGTTTAGGGTTTCTTCTGGACAGGGCCTAACTATACTGGCCCAATAAGCACATGCCCTAGGTATATCCCTTATTGGGACAGTGGTTAGGGCGTTCGTCGTTGGTGCTGGTGGCCTGGGTTAGAGACCTGCTAGAGGAGTCACCCTACTCTCACATTCTTAGCAATATACTGGATGTTGAATGAAATAAAATCGTATTTGTCACATGCGCTGAATACAACAAGTAAGAAAAAAGTAAGAAAATTGTGATAAATAAAAAAAGGAAATGGTACTAAAATAACCAGGAGTACCGGGACCAAGTCAATGTACAAGGTGTAATTGCAGTAATATGTACATGTTTGTAGGAGTAAAACTGACTAGTCAATCAGGATAGATAATAAACAGAGTAGCATCAGCGTATGTGAAAGTGTGTGCTGTAGTGTCACTGTACATGTAGTATGTGTGGGTAGAATCCAGTGAGTGTGCATAGAGTCAGTGTTTAAAAAAGGGGGTCAATGAAAATAGTCCGGGTAGCCATTTGATTAACTGTTCAGCTGCCTTTTGGTCCCAGACTTGGCGTTCAGGTACCGCTTGCCGTGCGGAAGCATAGAGAACAGTCTATGACTAGGGTAGCTGGAGTCTTTGACAATTTTTTGGGCCTTCCTCTGACACTGCCTGGTATAGAGGTCCTGGATGGCAGTGAGCTTGGCCCCAATGATGTGCTGGGCTGTAGCCTCTTTACGGTCGGATGCCAAACAGTTGCCATACCAAGCGGTGATGCAGCCAGTCAATGGTGCAGCTGTAGAACCTTTTGAGGATCTGAGGGCCGATGCTAAATATTTTCAGTCTCCTGAGGGGGCAGAGGCATTGTTGTGCCTTCTTCACGACTATGTTGGTGTGTTTGGACCATGATAGGTCCTTAGTGATGTGGACACCAAAGAACTTGAAGCTCTCGACCCGCTCCACTACAGCCCAGTTGATGTGAATGGGGGCGTGCACAGCCCTCCGTTTCCGGTAGTCCAGGACCAGCTCCTTTATCTTGACGACGTTAAGGCAGAGGTTGTTGTCCTTGCACCACACTGTAATTTCTCTAACCTCATCCCAATAGGCTCTCATCGTCGTTGGTAATCAGGCCTACGACCGTCGTGTCATCAGCAAACTTAATGATGGTGTTAAAGTCGTGTGCTGCTACGCAGTCGTGGGTGAACAGGGAGTACAGGACGGGACTAAGTACTCACCCCTGAGGGACCCCCTTGTTTCTTGTAGGCTAGGCTATAGGCCATACAGGCCTATCTGATACATTTCTTGTTGGCCTTTTATAAACACATTTCATGCCATTCTACTACACCTTATATGAATGGAGACATTAGCATAATCTTTTTTAATTCTACCAACATTACAAGGTAGGCTACTCTGCTGACACTGACAAACAAATCAATAAAAACGATGTTGTCTGATCCATATAATTGGCCTACGAAAAGGAGAGACAAAAATACAATATCTAACCTGGAGGAGGAAATTATTGTCCAAAAACAAACAAAAGTGTCACTCACTGAATGATGAAGACCGTGAATATGTACACTGACCCAATGATAAACACAGTGAATATGTACACTCACTGGGGATATTGCCGATGTTCTCCACTAGTGCCAATAAGATAGGCTACTGTTTGCTAAATAAAGTTGAGAATTTGGATAACTAAAAGAGAGATTGGAGTCTTTTCATTGTCATCTCTTTACAGCAATAGCCATTTGCTTTCCAAACTTTTTTCCGCAATTGTATTTTTAAATATTGCGAAATGCCTGACTCGCTCTTTTTGCAGTCGCAACTAAACAATCATCTATTTGATATTTGCAGAGCGTGCTGCACAAATTGCGGTGATGTGATTTAAAACAATCCAGTTGTTTTTTTAAGAAGAAGCTAATGATCCTCTATGGCCAAATGATGCTTTCTGGTGTAGTAGCCTATTTTGAATGAGTAATCTAATTAGGCTATATAATTGTGGCAATTTAAATAAATGTACTTTAGGGAAAGCTTAGCTTCCTCTAGCCTTATGGACACGCTGCCTATGCCTTTTAATGTGGCATAAACACAACCAGTCATGATGTTTTCATCTGAATGTCAAACAATCACTTAACAAAGGTGGTCCTGTAGGCCATCCGCACGCATTCGTACACTCACAAAATAATTCCAGCATCCAAACCCCAACAGTGGTCCTGCATCTATTACAAAACACCTACAGTTGAAGTCGGAAGTTTACACACACCTTAGCCAAATACATTTAAACTCAGTTTTTCCACAATTCCTGACATTTAATCCTAGTAAAAATTCCCTGTCTTAGGTCAGTTAGGATCACCACTTTATTTTAAGAACGTGAAATGTCAGAATAATAGTAGAGAGAATGATTTATTTCAGCTTTTATTTCTTTCATCACATTCCCAGTGGGTCAGAAGTTTACATACTCTCAATTAGTACTTGGTAGCATTGCCTTTAAAATGTTTAACTTGGGTCAAAAATTTCGGGTAGCCTTCCACAAGCTTCCCACAATAAGTTCAGTGAATTTTGGCCCATTCCTCCTGACAGAGCTGGTGTAACTGAGTCAGGTTTGTAGGCCTCCGTTCTCACACACGCTTTTCCAGTTTTGCCCACAAACATTCTATAGGATTGAGGTCAATGCTTTGTGATGTCCAGTCCAATACCTTGACTTTGTTGTCCTTAAGCCATTTTGCCACAACTTTGGAAGTATGCATTGACCCTTTGGAAGACCCATTTGCGACCAAGCTTTAACTTCCTGACTGATGTCTTGAGATGTTGCTTCAATATATTCACATAATTTTCCTGCCTCATGATGCCATATATTTTGTGAAGTGCACCAGTCCCTCCTGCAGCAAAGCACCCCCACAACATGATGCTGCCACCCCCGTGCTTCACGGTTGGGATGGTGTTCTTCGGCTTGCAAGCCTCCCCCTTTTTCCTCCAAACATAACAATGGTCATTATGGCCAAACATTTCTATTTTTGTTTCAACAGACCAGAGGACATTTCTCCAAAAAGTACGATCTTTGTCCCCATGTGCAGTTGCAAAATGTAGTCTGGATTTTTTATGGTGATTTTGGAGCAGTGGCTTCTTCCTTGCTCAGCGGCCTTTCAGGTTATGTCGATTTAGGACTCGTTTTACTGTGGATATAGATACTTTTGTATCTGTTTCCTCCAGCATCTTCACAAGGTCCTTTGCTGTTGTTCTGGGATTGACTTGCACTTTTCGCACCAAAGTACGTTCATCTCTTGGAACGCGTCTCCTTCCTGAGCGGTATGACGGCTGTGTGGTCCCATGGTGTTTATACTTGCGTACTATTGTTTGTACAGATGAACGTGGTACCTTCAGGCATTTGGAAATAGCTCCCAAGGATGAACCAGACTTGTGTAGGTCTACAATTTTTTATCTGAGGTCTTGGCTGATTTCTTTTGATTTTCCCATGATGTCAAGCAAAGAGGCACTGAGTTTGAAGGTAGGCCTTGAAATACATCTACAGGTACACCTCCAATTGACTCAAATTATGTCAATTAGCCTATCAGAAGCTTCTAAAGCCATGACATCATTTTCTGGAATTTTCCAAGCTGTTTAAAGGCACAGTCAACTTAGTGTATGTAAACTTCTGACCCACTAGAATTGTGAGTTGTTGAAAAATGAGTTTTAATGACTCCAACCTAAGTGTATGTAAATTTCTGACTTCAACTGTACATGTATTGTAATGATGTAATGATGTCATTAGGCCTACACTTATAGACTGAATTGATGTGTCCAATGATGTCCGTGCATGCCTCAGTCTCGCCACTCATCTCTTCCTTGTCCTTGCGAGGCTTGGCCACTCATCTCCACCTTGACAAAATGTAAGTGTTCTAGTCGAATCACAACGCAATTTGGAGCTTATACCAACTGGTTTCAAGTCAAATCACTCATTTTTCATGCGGCTGACATGCAGTAATGTTAAATAATGGTGCCTATAGCTTTTGGGGGGCATTTTAAGTTAATTGTTATAGGCTCACATTTTACGCCGACTCACATTTTACGCTGTAAACCCACAACTTATTTTGCCAGGATGCCATACTGGCTTACTTTCACCACTGCATTTGACAAAAAAATGTTGTTCTCTTTCTCCTCGATTAACTCCAAATAATGGGAGCATTTCCACAAGGAAAAGGTTAAGCGGGGTAACAACACAGCTGCCATCTTTCTTTGATTTTCAGCTTTACCTATTGTAAACGGTTAGCCAACAGCATGAATTCCGTTAGCATGAGACAAGGCTTTAAAAAATATATACAGTGCATTTAGAAAGTATTTATACCCCTTGACTTATTCTACATTGTGTTGTGTTACAGCCTGAATTCAAAATGGATGAAATAGTATTTTTTATTATCCATCTACACACAAAACCCAATAATGACAAAGTGAAAACATGTTTTCTAAATGTTAACACATTTATTGAAAATTAAATACAGTATCTAATTTATGTAAGTATTCACTCCCCTGAGTCAATACTTTGTAGAAGCACCTTTGGCAGCGATTACAGCTGAAAGTCTTTCTGGGTAAGTCTCTAAGAGCTTTCCATACCTGGATTGTGCAAAATTCTTCAAGCTCTGTCAAATTGGTTGTTGATCATTGCTAGACAACCATTTTCAGACCTTGCCATAGATTTTCAAGTAGATTTAAGTCAACACTGTAACTCGGCCACTCAGGAACAAGCAACTCCAGTGTAGATTTGGCCTTGTTTTGGGTTATTGTACTGCTGAAAGGTGAATTAATCTCCCAGTGTCTGGTGGAAAGCAGACTGAACCAGGTTTTCCTCTAGGATTGTTCTTTGCTCCATTTCGTTTCTTTTTTATCCTGAAAAACTCCCCAGTCCTTAAAGACTACAAGCATACCCATTACATGATGTAGCCAACACTATGCTTGAAAATGTGGAGATTGTTACTCAGTAATGTGTTGTATTGGATTTGCCCCAAACAAAATACTTTGCTTTCAGTACAAAAAGTGAATTTCTTTGCCACAATTTTTGCAGTATTACTTTAGTTCCTTGTTGCAGTCATTGGGAAAAGATGAGTGTCAACCAATTGATGCTTCTGTTAATACATTGCATTCAATGGGAAAAGAAAAGTGTCACAAGGTTGACACTTATGTCAATACATCGCAGTCAGTAGGAAAAGATGAGTGACAACCAACTGATGGTTACAGTATGTCAGTACATTGCATTCAATGGGAAAATATGAGTTTCACAGGGTCAAAGATAGACAAACATGTCTTTCTCTCTCTCTATTCTCTTATCCCCTCTCCCTGTCTCTCCTTCCCTCCCTCCCTCTCATTCTGTTTGACTCTATTTTTCTCTACCTCCTCTTCACCCCACACCTTTTCTCTCTCCCCCTTCTTTCACCCCCCTCCACCCTATCCCCTTTCTCTCCCTCCTTCTCTCTCTTTCTCTCTCACTTCCTCTCTCTCTTCTATATATCGCTCTCCTCATCCCTGATTCACCCTCTCTCCCTCCTCTCTCTCCCACCTGTGACTCTCTCTCCGACTCCCCCTTCACTCTTTCCCTCCTTCTTTCCCTCCCTACCCCTCTTCTCATCTCTCTCTCCCTCCTCTTTCTCCCGCCTCTCTCACCTCCACAGACAGGATATTTATGCATAAATATGCGTCAAGGGCATTGATGCATAAGTCAACACATTGCATTCAAGGCAAAAAAAATGGTGACACAGCTGCAATGGGTAAATTGGTGAAAAACTTAGACAGGCAGAGACAGGCAGATACAGACAGATGCAGGCAGGCAGGCAGACAGACAGAGAGATGCAGACAAAGAGATGCAGACAGACAGATGCAGGAAGGCAGGTTGACAGGCAGAAGGGCACAATAAAAAAAAATACCAATATCCTCTTCACAATTCATTCCAAATCTTGCCATATGCTTCCCAGTCAAAACAGTTTGCACATATATTATGACGGAATTCTGTGACAATTTTGTTTGTGCATGCTTGCCTGCCTACCTACCTACCTGCATCTGTCTGCCTGTCTATCTGTCTGCCCGCCCACCTGTCTGTCTGTCTTTTTCACCATTTTATCCATTGCGGCTGTATCACCAACTTTTTTGCCTTCAATGGCCTTGACGCATATTTATGCATAAATATCCTGTCTGTGGAGCTGGAAGAGAAGAGAGAGAGATAGCGAGAGAGAGAGGAGGGAGAGGCAGAGAGATGAAGAGGGGGAGGGAGGGAAAGAAGGAGGGATGGAGGAGGGAGGGGGAGTGAGAGAAACGGAAAGGGTGAAAGAGGGAGAGAGGAAGGAGGGGAGAGAGTCTACAGACAGACAAAGGGGGGAGAGAGGAGTGAGGGTGGATGAGGGAGAAAGAGAGAAGGGAGGGAGGGAGGGAGAGAGAAAAAGAGAGCGAACGATGGCAAGAGGGGAGAGGGTGGAGGGGGTGAAAGATGGGGAGGGAGGGAGAAAGAGACAGAGGGAGAAAAAGAGGAGAGAAGGAAGTAGGGAGAGAGAGAAATAGGAAGAGGAGGATTAGAGAATAGAGAACAAGAGAGACATGTGTCTGTCTTTTCCTATTTACTGGAATCTATTTACATACTGTAAGCATCAACTGGTTGACACTAAACTTTTCCCATTGACTGGAAATGTATTGACATAAGCGTCAACCTTGTGAGACTCTTCTTTTAACATTGAATGCAATGTGCTGACATAAGCATCAATTGGTTGGCACTCATATTTTCCCATTGACTGCGATGTATTGACAAACGCACCATCAACCTTGGGAAACTCATGTTTTACCATTGAATGCAATGTCTTAACATTAGCATCAATTGGTTTACACTCATATTTTAACATTGACTGCGATGTATTGACATAAGCGTCAAATGGTTGCAGCCCATCTTTTCCGACTGGCACCGCACAGCCTGTTGGGAGCATGGCCAATTGACATAAGCTTCAATTGGTTGATGCAACACTTCTTGCAAAATGTGACAGAATGACCTTTTCCTGTGATATCATGTTGCAGCCCAGCCAGCCTCCAGCATATGTTCCTTTTCAACACCAGGTTTGCAATGTCAGCATGATAAATATATAATAAATTCAGGTTTATTGTAAATCCTAAGGAAAAGTTTCTAAGATTTCCCATTAATTTCCCATGGGGTCATTGGTTGGACAGGATAAAACAGATTTATATAGACTCTTTGCCTGCAGTGCCTCCATGCCATTGTGTTGTCCGTGATAACACTAGACCACATTACACACAGTGTCATTTGTTTACAGTAAACCCATTTGGCAATGATGGTCACAGAAAGCGGCAGATCACATTAAGTATTTAGGCCCACAACCAATACTTTAATTGAAATTCCATTGAAACTTCCATTGAACAACCCCCAGAAATGGAAATGGTTCACTGAACTGCCATCTATTAAAAACAAAGAAGGTTGCAACACAGACAATAATGAAGAACGAGACAGTAGTCTTTACTTTCAGGGTGAGTGTTCAGGAAGACTTTGCTCCAACCTTAATGCGATGACTCAGGTGCTCCAGGGGTCGTTTCTGAGGTAACTGGATGCAGAGGGTGTGTCTACTTTGCGGAGCATGAGGAAGGGCGGTAGAGGGAGGGTCGTCCCTAGTTACCACAGCCACAAAGTCAGAAGGCCCTCCTACTTGACCAATCACATGAGAGTGATGATGATGCGTTTGCCGGCTTACGTTTGGTGGTAAACGACCAATCAGATGAGGGAGTGTGATGATGCGTATGCCGACTGGCATGCAGGGGCAGACAAGAGACATGCATTTATTTTATCTAGTGATCCATCAATGATTTGAGTATTTATTAAATATAGTTAAACCAACTGTTCTAAATGCAAAGTGGTAATCGGATGTCTTATTCAAACTCAGCTTATAAGCGTATCATGATGTTTGCCATTACTCATGGTTACTTGCCTTAACCCAAAATAGGTTTACTCCAATATCTTGTTTTTAAAATAGCATGAAGACAAACAAATTGACAGTGTATAAAAGTACAATGTATATATATAAAAGTGTATAAATAATGTTCTCACAATAAATATTGATATAGATTTTATTTAATTGACTCTTTCTGTAGTACATAACATTATATAATGTGTAATTATTAATGTTTTCTCATAGAAAAACATAGTAGAAGCTTAAAAGTCTGGGTCAGGGACAAGGGCAAAATAGTGAAATTGAGGTATAAAATGCATCTGAAAAGTAGCTAAAAAACTCGATAGAGAGGTGTTTAAAAAAGTATGGGGTGATTCCAGTGTGAACTTAACATACACATATTTATATTTTTTAGTTTTTTATAAAATCCCCAAAATTGACCAAGGACATGGAAGTGCTCGTAGTTACAGAATCATTATTTATACACTTTTATATATATACATTGTACTTTTATACACAGTTACATGATAGGATTACAGTTTGATTTACACATAAAAATGGTACTCATTGTAACGGCTTTCTTCTGTGGACGAAGGAGAGGACCAAAGCGCAGCGTGGTTAGTGTTCATCATGTTTAATAAAGACAATAAACGTGAACACTACAAAATACAAAACAACAAATGTGAAAAACCGAAACAGTTCTGTCTGGTGCAGACACACGAAGACAGAAGACAACCACCCACAAAACCCAACACAAAACAGGCTACCTAAATATGGTTCCCAATCAGAGACAATGACTAACACCTGCCTCTGATTGAGAACCATATCAGGCCAAACATAGAAACGGGAAAACTAGACACACAACATAGAATGCCCACTCAGCTCACGTCCTGACCAACACTAAAACAAAGAAAACACAAAATAACTATGGTCAGAACGTGACACTCATCATTAAATACTCTTGCAATAAGTGCCATGGGATCTTTAGTGGCCACAGAGTAAGGACACGCATTTAAAGCACCTTCTTCAATTTTATTGAGGAAAATCCCAGTGTATCACATTACAGTGATTTGTCTTTGAACTTACTGCCTTCATTTTCATTTCAGCAACACATTTCTCTTTAGCTTTTGTTTGTGTGTCTTTCCCCTGGTGGCATTCATACGTCTTTGTGCCCACAACTTGAAACAGAACATCATTGGATGGGAGACTTTTACTCTCCCAACTGAGTTTTTTTTTGCATCTGTTGAAGGTCAAGAATATGATAGATTACTATTAGAATTAAAGGCTTGTAGGGAAACTAACTACATTGCTCTATCAAATAGAATAACTCTGTGCTTGGAATGGAATCCCTTATGTTGGCTAGCTAGATCAGAAGTTAGCTAGTAGTTTTCTAAAAAGGAAATGGCAACTTAACATTTTGCCCAAAACCTTTTGTCTTTTCAAACTAACCACGTTTCCATCCACAGTTTTAATGTGAATAAATCATACCGTATAAAACAGCTGCGATGGAAACAGGAAGATCCGGTACAATTTAATAAATGCCGACAGATACAGTTGAAGTCGGAAGTTTACATACACCTAGGTTGGAGTCATTAAAACTTGTTTTTAAACCACTCCACAAATTTCTTGTCAGCAAATTATAGTCTTGGCAAGTCGGTTAGGACATCTACTTTGTGCATGACACAAGTAATTCTTCCAACAATTGTTTACAGGCAGATTATTTCACTTATAATTCACTATATCACAATTCCAGTGGGTCAGAAGTTTACATACACTAAGTTGACTGTGCCTTTAAACAGCTTGGAAAATTCCAGAAAATAATGTCATGGCTTTAGAAGCTTCTGATAGGCTAATTGACATCATTTGAGTCAATTGGAGGTGTACCTGTGGATGTATTTCAAGGCCTACCTTCAAACTCAGTGCGTCCTTGCTTGACATCATGGGAAAATCAAAAGAAATCGGCCAAGACCTCAGATAAAAAATTGTAGACCTACACAAGTCTGGTTCATCCTTGGGAGCTATTTCCAAACGCCTGAAGGTACCACGTTCATCTGTACAAACAATAGTACGCAAGTATAAACACCATGGGACCACACAGCCGTCATACCACTCAGGAAGTAGACGCGTTCTGTCTCCTAGAGATGAACGTACTTTGGTGCGAAAAGTGCAAATCAATCCCAGAACAACAGCAAAGGACCTTGTGAAGATGCTGGAGGAAACAGGTACAAAAGTATCTATATCCACAGTAAAACGAGTCCTATATCGACATAACCTGAAAGGCCGCTCAGCAAGGAAGAAGCCACTGCTCCAAAACCGCCATAAAAAAGCCAGACTACAGTTTGCAACTGCACATGGGGGCAAAGATCGTACTTTTTGGAGAAATGTCCTCTGGTCTGATGAAACAAAAATAGAACTGTTTGACCATATGTTTGGAGGAAAAAGGGGGAGGCTTGCAAGCTGAAAAACACCATCCCAACCGTGAGGCACGGGGTTGGCAGCATCATGTTGAGGGGGTGCTTTGCTGCAGGAGGGACTAGTGCACTTCACAAAATAGATGGCATCATGAGGGAGGAAAATTATGTGGATATATTGAAGCAACATCTCAAGACATCAGTCAGGAAGTTAAAGCTTGGTCGCAAATAGGTCTTCCAAATGGAAAATGACCCCAAGCATACTTCCAAAGTTGTGGCAAAATGGCTTAAGGACAACAAAGTCAAGGTATTGGAGTGGCCATCACAAAGCATTGACCTCATCCTATAGAAAGTTTGTGGGCAGAACTGGAAAAGAGTGTGCGAGCAAGGAGGCCTACAAACCTGACTCAGTTACACCAGCTCTGTCAGGAGGAATGGGCCAAAATTCACTGAACTTATTGTGGGAAGCTTGTGGAAGGCTACCCGAAATGTTTGACCCAAGTTAAACATTTTAAAGGCAACGCTACCAAATACTAATTGAGTGTATGTAAACTTCTGACCCACTGGGAATGTGATTAAAGAAATAAAAGCTGAAATAAATCATTCTCTCTACTATTATTCTGACATTTCACATTCTTAAAATAAAGTGGTGATCCTAACTGACAGGGAATTGTACTAGGATTAAATGTCAGGAATTGTGAAAAACTGAGTTTAAATGTATTTGACTAAGGTGTATGTAAACTTCCAACTTCAACTGTAATTCCTTCGTTCGACATGGTGAGATCTTTTTGTTTCTGTAAAATGAATTAAACTTGGAGCCACGCGATGATAAGGTGTGTGGTCCTCCCACTACGACAACCATGCAGTTTATTACAGATGAAATAACTTATGATGAACTTCACAGCTTGGTGAAAATGCACAGTGATCTTGATGCTCTTTTCCAATAAATATTGAGGGTCTGATTCTGGTGACATGATGATCAATGCTTGATTGCCATTTGACAAATAAAAGTATTCTCGCTCTTATCCATAATAATCTCATCATGTAAACTACCTCTATCTGCCAGCTGTTTGCTAGATTGTACGTGCCAAGACCAGAGTACGCAAATTTGCTATTTAACGCAACAGTTGTTGTGAATAAAACTATCGATGGATTTGAAAATGCAATGGAAACACATTGAACTTACATTTTTATTCGGTACGTGAAAAAGGTACATTTTGTGTGCACTATGTCATCACACACTGATTTATATCCACAAAAAGTCAGTTGGTAGAAACACCACTGGTTGGAAAATGCAATACACCAGATTTTAGAATATTCACATGAAAATCTATCGCTGATTGGATGGAAACCTAGTTAATATTATGAATTTGAGTGACGTTGCCAATTCTTGTTCCCTAATGTATTTAGTTATTTGGTCCTCAAACCGGAATAGGCATCATCACACTACCTCATCTGATTGGTTGGGTAGGAGGGCCAACTGACTTTGTGGCTGTGGTAACTAGTGACGACCCAGAGGAGGCTCTGGGTGGTGGAGGGGTGTGTTTTTTCTGAAGTCTGAGGGCCCTCTGCTTGCAGCCCATTTTGTCCACGCCGTCAACACACAAATACACACACATACAGACCCTTATATGCACGCACATATAGAAAGACAATCTGTCTACTCTACAATTACTTACCACTGCTCTTTCTCTGTATATGTCCATATATGTTATTAACATATAATGTCATAAACATCGAGAATTTCCTCACTACGCGCAAATATGAGCGTTTTTGCATCTCACCGGTAGAAACGGGGCATCTACATTTCCTGGTTTAAAACAAACCATAATATCTAGAATTCATAGCGATTTCAGGATGTAGTACCGCCCCTGTCGAGGTGGATCCAGTTGAGAATGTGTGTTAACAGTTGCTAACGTTACTCACTAGACCAGCCACTCATTCATGAAATATTTGCTTGCGAAGAACCATTTATTTTGTGTCGACAACAACTGTACAGTTTAGTCATGGTGTGGTGCTCAGTCAGTGGCGACCCGTCATTCAGGGCAGAGCCCCACCTGTTTTGAGACCCACATTTTTTTTGCATGTTATTTTGGCATTAATACGTGTCACATATCAGTTTGCAATCAATGTAAAAAATGTATCATTGAGTTAATAACGCCGCATACAAACAGTCTCGTTTTTTGCTTTCTTGAGTAAGGCAGCTCCAAAATGCAGGTGTTTCAGCCTAGCTCAGTGCTTTCTGTGGAGGTGGGGCAAGTCAAATTTAAGGGTAGACTTCGAAAATTCTAGCTCCTTGGGTGCTGCCATAGTTACATTAGAAGTGCCCATCCAAGAAGGCTCAAGGTCATTGGCCACAGATAAAATTACGTCAAATCACATATATACAGTAGCTTTGATTGGAAATATCATGTCAATATCATACTTTCAAAATCTTAGCTAGCAGTCATCATCATGAATCAAGTCGACAATCTACTGGCAAATCCATTTAATATTGTCATATGAAGTGAAATGATGAAGTGAAATTATAGATAAAACATATGGGTGCTCATTGGCCATTGGACATAAACATTACACAACGAGTTGGAAATCGAAAATTCACAATGAGTGGTTTGGAAGGAATCAGTGACAGTAGCTGTGTGGTCCCAAATCTGGGATTAAGGTGCTCATTTCCAAGTTTAAAATGATAAACATTCAACATTGGCCATGCTGTCAATGAAGCATGATTTGTGCTGCCCTCAAAACAACTGTTAACTCGAAACTGTGAAAACTTGACTTCAGTGAGTTTAAACAACTGGTAATTCTGAAAAAAACGAGCTCTGACTGGGAAATATGTTTTGAACGGTCATCCAACACGGAATTGTAAGTCGGGAACTGAGGCATCTTTCTAGAGCTACGACCTGAAGATCAGAGAAATGTAATTATAAAATGTTGTAAGAACTTTCATTGTCTGCTTATATGCCCCCTTTATTTATCCTACGGTTCTGACTTGGTGTACAGGGAGAACTCTGTAAGAACAGACCATGTTCTGAATTCTGTTGCTGTACATTTCAAAAGTGCTAAACAAATAGTTATTAACTACGTCCGTCCTAGCTCACTCATTAATGTCTTCATCGAAATTACGGATTGCCTCTTATCCGTTATACCATAGTTAGTACATCTCAATTGTCATCAATTGTCATTAGAGACACATTTGTTTAAGCAAGTAAGCCATATCAGCTAGGTTTTTTTTTAAAGTCAGTAAATGAGGCTGAATGAACTGTTTCGCTGCCAGACAAGGCTCTGCTGATAGCCAGGTGTAGCAGTGTTAGGATGTTGGGACTGCTGCTGGGACAGCTTTATGTAGGCCCTAACAGTTTGGGGGCACAGTTTGTCACCGTTATAGTGCAATTAATGACGGTAGTGACTTTGCTGGCATGCATCCCACATTTTTGTTTTGTTTTGTCCCACCAAGATTTACATGCTAAAATCGCCACTGCTCAGTATCTGGATGTGCAAACTACAAGCAAGCACAGGCTGCTGGGGTAACAGTTCATCGGTTACCTTACTATGAAGTCGAGCAGAGATAAACATATGTAGTTTGCTAGCTAGTTATCTAAATCAAACTCTGTCTAGCTAGCTAGCTTTCATAATAAGCTGGCTAGACATTCCAAAGCAAATCAATGTAATTAGCTAGTTGCTAAATGGCAATGTGATTTGTAGCTTTGCAAGCTAAAGTTAGCTTCATTACAATAGCAACAGCCTACCATATGGGATCAATATCATGCCAAATGTATTCACAAATGTAAATCACCTTTCCAAAAATGTAAATCACTTTCCACAAATGTAAATCAGCAATCCACAAATGTAAATCACTTTCGACAAATGTAAATCACTTTCCACTAATGTAAAACGCTGTCCACAAATGCAATTCACCATCCACAAACAAACACCTTTTGTATTTGTATTTGTAAATCGATATATTGCATTAGAATTTTTTTATAACTGCAGATATGCAGGTAATATCCAAGGGCCTTAAGTAAAATGACTGCCATAAAGACAAAGTTCTCCCGCGTAGAAAAAAGTTCCCATAAACATTGATCCCATTGATGCTGTTGACCCGGATCACTGGTTGCTGCGGAAAAGGACGCAGTGAAAGGGGGTGAGTGCAACCGGTGTGAAATGGCTAGCTAGTTAGCGGTGTGCGCTAATAGCGTTTCAATCGGTGACGTCACTCGCTCTGAGACCTTTAGTAGTTGTTTCCCTTGCTCTGCAAGGGCCATGGCTTTTGTGACTGTTGTGTGCAGAGGGTCCCTGGTGCAAGCCAGGTTGGGTCGAGGAGAAGGACGGAAGCAATACTGTTACAAAGTCTGATCCCTGTGGTGGAATTATTGTAATCAAAAGGAGAGACTTAAGATTTCTTCAAAACAATCTAACTTTATTATTTAATTAGTGCAGTAATGGAGCTGGTCGGTAATCACCCCTGGAGGTGATCACTGAGAACTCAACCAGCTGGTTGAGCCACAGCATTTTATAGCAAAGTCCATCCTCCTTCAGTCTACATGACACACAACAGATGTATGGAATGGGTCACAAGGTTAAGATTTGTATGAAAGATACTTATAATTCCCAGCAGACAGTATCTGCTGTAAAAACGTGAGAACTCATTGTGTAAAGACCAGTGTCTGGCCCCCCAACTCCATACTGGAGCCATCTCTCCCTGGTACCTTAAAGAACAGAAACATTAACTCATGCTCTGGAATGCGGAATCCCCAAAGACATCGTAAATCTTCCAGAAGCCCATCCTCGGTAGAACACACACAGATAAGCATTCTAACAACAACCTTATTCTGTTGCATAAAACAACCATTTGATGCAGTAACAGCATTATAACATAATCTTGTAATTTCCACCATATCCTACACCTCCCCTCTACATTTTGCATGCATCTCCTGGGGAAACGGTTAGAGGCCTCAGGAATATTTATGTCTCTTTAATGCTCATCGTCTGTGCAACATGAGACAGTGAATGGATTATAATAATTTACAATGTATGACATATCCTTCAGATTTACTGATGCTATCACACTGGCCAGCTAATTCAACTATTTGGGTGATGAACGGGTGTACACCGCAATAGTGCTGCAAATATAGAGTAATCTAGGGTTTCGATTTATTTATGTTAGACATACTATGGTTACACATATGGTTAACATATTATGATTGCCATTCTATAATTTCTGCAGCCTTGAAAGGCAGGCATCAACATGGCCGAACTAGAGGCTGCCAGCGATTTATAGAAATCGCTTTCTATGGGGACACCTTTTTTTTTAATTAATACAAATCACTTTCTACGTGTGAGAACTTGTTTTATACGTGTGAGAACTTGTTTTATACGTGTGAGAACTTGTTTTATACGTGTGAGAACTTGTTTTATACGTGTGAGAACTTGTTTTATACGTGTGAGAACTTTTTTTTATACGCATGAGAACGTCATATTTTTCTTGTCGTCAAATCCCTGCCAAAAGTTAGGTGACCTAAGTGCAGGTTTGCCATATGTCATGTGTGCGCATATCCCTCCTTTGTGCAAATATTTATTTAAATATTTAATATTTATTTTTCTTAAGGCCCTTGGAAATGACCTGCATATCTGCAGTTATAAAACAATTCAAATGCAGTATATCGATTTACAAATACAAATCAAAAGGTGTTTGTTTGTGTATAGTGAATTGCATTTGTAGATAGCGGTTTACATTTGTGGAAAGTGATTTACATTTGTGGATTGGTGATTACATTTGTGGATTGGTGATTTACATTTGTGAACACTGTTGGCATGATATTGATCCCATACTACCGGACGGTATCTAACCGTTAGCTAGTAAAGTCTAACATGACTGGCCTAAGTCTTCTATTGATAGAGTCCGATTCTATTAACATCTGCAGCAGCATCTACATCAAGCACAGCACCAGGAACTAGTGTAAGTCACCTTTGCTAAATCTTCCCATGACTTCATGATAAGTAAATAAATATACTGGAGCTAGGCATAAACATGGTCTGTGTCTTGATGTCATAGTTGGTGTGTTTATAAGTAGGCTACAACTTTTACTGTAGTTTTCTTTGTATTATGGAGGCTTGTAGTCTAAATTGGAGAAAAGCAGAGTTAGTAAGGAGGGGATGGTGTGGGTGACCGACTGTTGTCTGTTGGGGGTAGGTGTTGTGTGTATGAAGGTTATTATGCATGATCAATTTACACAAGGGGGAGGGGTGAATATAGTACCTTGTTTGTGTGTGTATTGATCGGGACAAAGTAGTAATATGTTGGCTAATCCCTGACTAGAGTGTGTCCTACAGACTAATTCTGCTGCTGATGATGATTAGTCACACCTTTAGTAGTACAGACCCTGTAGACCCATTGGATGAAAGCTTTCAGCCAGGAACAAGCTCAAGCTCAACATCATCTGACTCGGAAGAGGAAAAGACTGCACAGGGCCGGCAAGAGCCAAAGTATAAAGTCTATTAGTCCAAGGTCATGGAGCTCATGAAGTTCTGACAGACCAGCTGACATTTTCCAATGCAAGATGAAGTTCACCAGCTGAAGAACATTCAGGTCCCTGCCAGGAACATTCAGCCAACACATCATCCATATTCATACTGATATTGTAATATAGAATGCCTAGTATGCTCACAACTGCATTGTGGTATAAACACAACTGTGTTGGTGTGTGTGGACCATGATCATTCTTTAGTGATGTGTGGATGGGGGCATGCTCGGCCCTCTGTTTCCTGTAGTCCACGATCATCTCCTTTGTCTTGCTGACGTTGAGGGAGAGGTTGTTGTCCTGGCACCACACTGCCAGGTCTCTGACACCGCCGTGTTATTTGCAATCTTAATGCTGATGTTGAAGTCGAGCGTGGCCACACAGTCGTGGGTGAACAGGGAGTACAGGAGGGGACTAAGCACGCACCCCTGAGTTGACCTGTGTTGAGGGTCAGCGTGGCGGATGTGTTGTTGCCTACCCTAATCACCTGGGGACAGCCCATCAGGAAGTCCAGGATCCAGTTGCAGAGGGAGGTGTTTAGTCCCAGGGTCCTTAGCTTACTGATGAGCTTTGAGGGCACTATGGTGTTGAACGCTGAGCTGTAGTCAATGAATAGCATTCTCACATAGGTGTTCCTTTTGTCCAGGTCGGAAAGGGTAGTGTTGAGTGCAATAGAGATTGCATCATCTGTGGATATGTTAGGGCGGTATGTTAATTGGAGTGGGTCTAGGGTTTTTGGGATAATGGTGTTGATGTGAGCCATGACCAGCCTTTCAAAGCACTTCATGGCTGCAGACGTGAGTGCAACGGGTCGGTAGTTATTTAGGCAGGTTACCTTAGTATTCTTGGGCACAGGCACTATGGTGGTCTGCTTAAAACATGTTGGTATTACAGACTCGGGCAGGGAGAGGTTGAAAATGTCAGTGAAGACATTTGCCAGTTGGTCAGCGCATGCTCGCAGTACACGTCCTGGTAATCCGTCTGACCCTGCAGTCTTGTGAATGTTGACCTGTTTAAAGGTCTTACTCACATCGGCTGCAGAGAGCGTGATCACACAGTTGTCCGGGACAGCTGGTGCTCTCATGCATGTTTCAGTGTTATTTGCCTCGAAGCGAGCATAGAAGTAGGTTAGCTCGTCTGGTAGGCTCGTGTCACTGGGCAGCTCTCGGCTGTTCTTCCCTTTGTAGCCTAATAATTTGCAAGCCCTGCCACATTCGACGAGCGCCGGCGCCGGTGTTGTACGATTCGATCTTAGTCCTGTATTGACACTTTGCATGTTTTATGGTTCGTCGGAGGGCATAGCGGGATTTCTTATATGTTTCCGGGTTAGAGTCCCACTCCTTGAAAGCGGCAGCTCTAGCCTTTAGCTCAGTGCAGATGTTGCCTGTAATCCATGGCTTCTGGTTGGGGTATGTACGTACGGTCACTATGGGGACAACGTCATCGATGCACTTATTGATGAAGCCAATGATTGATGTGGTGTACTCAATGCCATCGGAAGAATCCCAGAACATATTCAAGTTTGTGCTAGCAAAACAGTCCTGTAGCTTAGCATCTGCTTCATCTGACCACTTTTTTATTGACCGAGTCACTGGTGCCTCCTGCTTTAATATTTGCTTGTAAGCAGGAATCAGGAGGATATAATTATGGTCAGATTTGCAAAAAGGGAGGGCCAGGGAGAGCTTTGTACGCATCTTTGTGTATGGAGTAAAGGTGGTCCAGAGTTTTTTTCCTCTCTGGTTGCATATTTAACATAAATTACAATATTTCTAAGTTTCCCTGCATTAAAGTCCCCGGCCACTAGGAGTGCCGCGTCTGGATGAGCGTTTTCCTGTTTGCTTATGGCAGAAGACAGCTCATTGAGTGCGGTCTTAGTGCCAACCACATCGGTTTGTGGTGGTAAATAGACAGCTACCAAAGATATAGATGAAAACTCTCTTGGTAAATGGTGTGGTCTACAGCTTATCATGAGGTATTCTAACTCAGGTGAGCAGAACCTTGAGACTTCCTTAATATTAGAGATCACACGCCAGCTGTTGAGCCTCCCTGACTCCGCTGTTCTGTCCTGCTGATTGTATAGAAAACCAGCTTGATTTAAATTGACCATGTCCTTGTTCAGCAATGACTTGGAGAAACATAGGATATTACAGTTCTTTAGATCACGTTGATCGGATAGTCTCGATAGGAACTCATACAGTTTTTTCTCCAGTGATTGCACATTCGCCAATAGAATGGAGGGTAGAGGCAATTTATCCACTCTGACGTAGTCTCGCCAGATATCCTTCACACTGACTCCTCCTTCTTCGATTGTGAAGTGACTTTATGACCAAAAATATCCTATTTACACTTTGTAGTCAATTTTGACACTATAATAAATGTTTCCGACTCATATCAATAGGCCATTTTGAAAATGAGAAGTAGCATTTTAAGAGCAGTCACTCTTTAAAACCGTACTGGATTTAGTGGTGTGTCAAATAGCCCCAACATGTGACCAAACAGACTGAGTTCTCTTTGGCCTTGTTAATCATGGCTAACTTGCATTTCATTTTCTTCTCTGAACTTAACCATCCACTACAAAACCCTCTCTCACACACACACACACACACACACACACACACACACACACACACACACACACACACACACACACACACACACACACACACACACACACACACACACACACACACACACACACACACACACACACACACACACACACACACTTCATCCAACTCCTCTCCCAATGCAGGCTCCCCAGCAACCGGTTGCTATTAGATACTGCTGGCCTGTCACCATGGCAGCAGATTCTCCCTCATTCTCTCTGCAGTGTTACAACACACACACCACACCACACCATTTAGCTGTGCTGTGGAGGGTGTGTCATAAGTCCTTGAGGACTTCCCCAGTCCAGCACACCTGTTGTGGACAGAATTCCAATGCAGAGAGAGAGCGAGAGGAACAGGGAGGTAAAGAGGGAGAAAGAGCCATAAAGATTCAAAAGTATCACATGGTATCATACTGTATTGTATCATATTCATTCAAATGAGATGCACTTTCTTGAGGCTGCTGCTGATGTACAGTTTGCTTACACTGAAATTAATTACTAGAGAGGCAGAAGTGTTTGTCTGTCTGTGTGTGTTTGCTTTAGTGCTTTACTCTGATATATGAATCATTCCCTGGATCTGACACTGCAACATGCTTCACCTCAGCCCTAACTAAGGGTCATCGTAATGGAGCATATGATTTACAATCATGACTCAGTGTGAGTAGACCACACACACACAGAGAGAGGAAATGAGAAGAGAATAAAGGAAAGATGGAGGAGAAGAGAGGAGAATAGAGGAAAGACACAGGAGAAGAATTCAAGAGAACAGAGGAAGCAGTGCTTGTTTTCTCTCAAATAATAGCAATGCTCTCTGATTGTTGCTATGACGACCTCTCCTCTTGATTCCTTTTCATGCTGCTCCCTCTCATCCCTCATCCCCACTGATTTTCAGCCTGCAGGGTGAGCACGTGTGTGTGTGTGTGTGTCTCGGTGACATACTTTTCTGAATCTCTGTCACTCAGCTCCCATAATCCCCTTCTCTCTGCCCAACAGGAATCCTTCCATCCATCATCCATCCATCCTTATATCCTCTCTCTCTGATGTTCATATTCTGTGTTGTTATGTGATTAGGTAAGGTGAAAAAGGTAAACACTAAACATAACAGTCCATCCTGACTTCAATTAGGGTTAGATGGGTTAGGTTTATAATAAAGCTATATTTATATATCTTTATTTATAGACATGCTGATCGATCACACAATAAACACACATACATTCAAGCCTGAGTATGAGCAGAAAAGCCTTGTGTTGAACTGTGTAGGTTAGGTGACTTGTCAGTGTTTGTTGGGAGAGAACAGAAACTTTTGTGCAATCCTTTTGTTTTTTCTCCTCAATTGTCACTAATGGCACAGGAATGTCTGAGGGCATAAACACACAAACACAAAGATATACAGTCATTCTCTTTTACACACAGACAGAAGGAAGAGGAGGGGGGAGAGGTGCAACTGCTGGAGAGAGAGAAAGAGAAGATAGAATCTTCTGCTTTACTGCACACACACACGCGGGCAAACTCAGTGCACTGAAGCTCATATAGTTCATTGTCTATGTGGCCAGCAGCTATGCTCCAGTAAACCACTTTCTAAAAGCAAACCAGTGCGCTATTCCAAAAGCTAGGAGTACCTCTTAAAAGAGCATCTTAAATAATCCCACAGCGCCCACCCCAACTATATCTATTTATTTAGGCTGATAGCTACTTTATTGAGGAAAAATGTACTTACTTTGACTGTGATATGTGGTTGACCCACCTAGCTATTTTAAGATTAACGCACTAACTGTAATTTGCTCTGGATAAGAGCATCTACTAAATAACTCAAATGTAAAGCTCACTGAGCCTGCAATTATGAGGCATTGGAGAGTAGAGGGACAGAATCTCATATTAATTCATCTTTGTCTTTCCTGCTCGAGCGAGAGAGAGAGAGAGAGAGAGAGAGAGAGAGAGAGAGAGAGAGAGAGAGAGAGAGAGAGAGAGAGAGAGAGAGAGAGAGAGAGAGAGAGAGAGAGAGAGAGAGAGAGAGAGAGAGAGAGAGAGAGAGAGAGAGAGAGAGAGAGAGAGAGAGAGAGAGAGAGAGAGAGAGAGAGAGAGAGAGAGAGAGAGAGAGAGAGAGAACACATACACACTGACAAAGATACAGAGGGGTTGGGGAGAGCAGAGGCAGTAGGCAGATTCATCCTGTAGAGATCTCTCTCCACAGCCTCAGAGAGAAAAGCAGGGATATTTTAAAAAGAGAGAAAAACAGAGAAGGACATACAGATGTTTTAAGGAGAGAGAAATCGAAAGAATGACGATTTAGGGTCGAGCTTGCCCTGAACACAGAGAAAAAGACAAGCTGACAGAATATTCCCAGATAAAAACAACAAAGTAAAAAGATTGAGGAGAGGTAAAGAGGCACAGAAGGAGAGAGAGGAAAGATCGAGAGATGCATGCAGTCAACGATACTCATCTGATGGTAAGGACTATTTCTCCGAGAGCTGCAAATGTTTGGACATAATTGCGTGAGTTTGTTTGCTAGGACATGTCTGGGTTAGACACAGACAGACACACAGAGCAGTAGAGTGAGAAGAGTGGCACCTGTGGTGTGTCACAGTGTTGTCAGCTCATACGTGTGCTGAGACTCTGGCGTGTGTATGTGTTTGTGGCGTGTTTTTGTGTTTGGTGTGTGGTTGTGTGTGTGGTGTGTGTTTGTGTTTGCGTGGCAGCAGGGGGATGCATCTCTATTTGTATTTATCACCCCCCTTGCTTTCCCTCACTGCCTTCCTTTCCCTCTTCTCTATCCCCCGTCATTCCCTTTTCTTCGCTCTCACGCTCTTTTCTCTCCCATTCCTCCATGTCTCTGTCAGTACGTATAGCTAGTTCAGCTACATCCCTCCTACTGCAGTTCCAGGTCTCAGCTACAGCAAGACAACCTCCTCTCCTTTCTATTCCCTTTTCCCCTTCTGATATTTCCCCCCTCCTTTCCTCTTCTCCCCTTTTCTCTCCAGTGTGTGTGTGTGTGTGTTATTTCAAACTTCCTCTGTTGTCATTACTGGTGACCACTGCCACTAGGTGTTACTGGTGGTCATCAGTACACACACACACACACACACACACACACACACACACACACACACACACACACACACACACACACACACACACACACACACACACACACACACACACACACACACACACACACACACACACACACACACACACACAAACACACACATTGATGGTTGATTGATGGTTGATGGACAGTTGAAAACACAGGAGGTATTCTCCTTTTAAATCCCTCCCTCTCACACTGGCTTTCTAAATGTGTTATAAACCTGACCTTGACCCATTGTCTGTCTCTCTCACAGGTAATCTCCAGAGTGTGTACAGAGCCACGCCCAATACACATGTCGCCACAATGTGACAGCGACTGTCTGACCACAGAGACCGTCACCTAGACAATCCACAACACTATACATTCCTACAGCACTGTAACCTGGCAACAGTAGATTCCTACAGCGCTGTAACTTTGTAACAACACTGAGTCAGTCACCATTGAATTGCCGCCGCTGAATCAACATCTCTGAATCAACTCCTATAGATCGACTCCTCTGAATCAACTCCTCTCTGCTGTGAGGATGCTGAGGGTGTCAATGGTCCTACTGAAGAGGCAGCTGATCCTGTGGGTGTGGGTGTCCAGTGCTCTAGTAGTCTATTCCCTGCCATGGCGGGTCTCCTGCCCGACAGGGTGTGTGTGTCAGATGAAGCCCTGGTTCTCCCCCCAGTCAGTGTCCTGCGAGGCTTCTACTGTGGACTGTAACAACCTGTTCCTAACCCAACTCCCCTCTCCTCTGCCCCCAGACACACACACCCTCCGTCTGCAGAGTAACCTGCTGTCTGCCCTGGAGATACCACTCTTACACACACTCCCCAACCTCACCGAGTTGGACCTGTCTCAGAACCGCTTCAGCTGTGTTAGAACCCTAACCTTAACCCAGCCCCAGGCTGCCTCCCTGCCCTCCCTACTCTCCTTGCACCTAGAGGAGAACCAGCTCTGGTTCCTGCCCCCTGCCTCCTTCTCCTCCCTGCCCGCCCTACAGGAGCTTTTCCTCAGCCACAACCGGCTGTTCTACCTGGCTCCTGGAGCATTCTCCGGCCTGGGCTTCCTGCTGCGCCTGCACCTCAACAACAACTACCTGACCTCAATTGAGCCCCGCTGGTTCACTCCCCTGCCCCGCCTCCAGGTGCTGATGCTGGGGGGAAACCCAGTGGAGGTCCTCCCTGACCGGGGATTCCAGGACCTGGGGTCTCTACACAGCCTGGTGCTGGGGGGCATGGGGCTGAAGGGGCTGACTGAGAGGGCCCTGGAGGGGCTGGACAGTCTGGAGAGCCTGTCCTTCTATGACAACCTCCTCACCACCGTCCCCACACAGGCTCTGAGGAGGATCCCGGGCCTCAAGTTCCTGGACCTGAACAAGAACCCTCTGAGTGTGGTTCAGACAGGGGACTTCAGGGACCTGGTCCACCTGACAGAGCTGGGTCTGAACAACATGGAGGAGCTGGTGGCCATCGAGAGGGCAGCCATGGAGAACCTGCCTGAGCTCACAAAGCTGGAGATCACCAACAACCCCCGGCTGTCCTACATCCACCCCCAGGCCTTCCTTCGGTTGGGCCGGCTAGAAAGTCTGATGCTCAACTCCAACGCTCTGAGCGCTCTGCACCAACACACTGTCCTGTCTCTGCCCAGCCTGAGGGAGGTCAGCCTGTACTCCAACCCCCTCCGCTGTGACTGCCTGTTCCGTTGGGTGGCTAAGGAGCAACCTCACACAGATACACAGATGCCGCAGGCTGTAAGGTTTATCCAGCCCCAGGCCACGTTGTGTTCTGAGCCTCCAGAGCTGAGGGCTCGTAGTGTGAGGGAGGTGTCAATCACCGAGATGTCAGCCTCCTGCCTACCCCTCATCCCCCCTGGTATCCTTCCTCACTACATGGGGGTGAGAGAGGGGGAGAGGCTGGCTCTGCACTGTCGCGCACTGGCAGAGCCTCAGCCCACAATCTATTGGGTCACTCCTTCTGGAATGAGACTAGGACCATCCAGCCACACCCACAGCACCAAGCCTGCATCCAGCCAGACATCCTCTTACCATTCCCCATCACCCAGCCGAGCATCTGGTAATGCCTCAGTCCTCACCCCTTCCTCTCCCTCCTCCACTGCCTACCGGCTACTGCCAGAGGGGACATTGGAGATTGTCATGGTGACGGCCCAGGAGGCGGGTCTGTACACCTGTGTGGCTGAGAATACACTGGGGGCCGACACTCACAGTGTGACTGTAGGGGTGCAGGGGCAAGGGAGGGGGGGTTTGAGGCACAGGATGTTGGAGGGGAGAGGATAGGAGTTGAAGGAGAGGGTTTTGAGGGAGGTCAGGGCAAGGGTTAAGACAGCAAGCATGATGAGAAGCACACACACGAATAAAGCCTAGCTATATAAATAATTGATGATATAACAACACACACACTTACTTGCAGTCCAACGTTTCCAAAGATAACGGGTTATAGGATAGATACGGCTACCGCTCTTGGCGGCGGTACCATTGTAGGTGGTTGTGAAGCCCGATCCAGGAACCACATGTCCTGCCGGAGCTGGGACATGTTGGTTCTGAATCTGGAGCTGCTTGCGGGAATGGTTTGGGAGCAATGGGGCCTGTAAATAGAACATATGACAGGGCAGTGATGTACAATCAGATATGTATTTATATATTACAGTATATATGCATACACATTGACATTGTTTGTGTTTGTATAAAGAGGACAATCAAACTGCAGTACTGCTTTCTATCCCCAGAACCTATCCACCTAACCCTAACCCAGCGATTGAACTTCAGGAGAGGACTCTCACCCTCTTTACTTACACTAGGGCACAGGCATTTTCTAAACAGTGCCGTTTTATGGTAGCCTATCCTTGCTTTCTTTGAGGTTTTGTAAATCAAAGTGCTTAATGTGAGCAGCCCTTTCTCACTCCGCCCCTTCCCTTGGCTCTCTATCACATGACTTTATTATTCTATCCAACTGCCTGTACATACCATGATCTACTTTTCCTACCCAGTATACCACTTCTCTTTCAAAGATGATTTAGATGTATTCAATTCTATTTTGAGCTATTATTAAAACATTTTGGACTGATATGCTGATGGTTTGTTTTCCTGACTATTAACCAATTCCCTTATCGCTGGAGGCATGTGCGGAGGCAGATGAGTGCAATAAATGATTCACTCTCCAAAACGGTAAGTTGACTACATTGAATTGACCACAATCTTTCTATCCATCTTCCTACGACAACTTAAATTCATATTCAATTACATGTATAACCTATACATTTCTACTGGCCATGGTATGTATTAGCAATATTTCCGGGGTAATTAAATACAATCTTAGATCATAACACCCTACATAATTAGTATGCTGTGCAGAAGAGCCATAGTGTTTATGCTGAAAAAGAGCACAAATACAACTGAAAGGCTCAGAAGTGTATTACTCCTCATTGAACACAGACACAACTTAACAGAGTCGATTGAAGGAACTCAGGTGTTAGCCTCTCAACAGGTCTTTGTAAACAAGTCTCAGGAACAGCTTAATTATTATATAGCTTTTTCTCTTTATTCCTCACCAACAGAGTGCCTTTTACCGAGACAAGGAACTTTGCTCTTACTGAAGGCATTGATTAATTATTTTCTGAACAGTCCTGGTTCTGCTTCTGGGCCCATCACACAGTACTGCCATTGTTTTCCAGGACCTTGTACTTGATGGGGTAGTAGGGGTAGCACTGACTGCTGTCAAACACAACAAAAACAGTAGGATTCTCCATCCGATTCACACAGGAGTCATAGTGATCCCGTCCAGAGCTTGTTTGGTTGGGGAGTCGAGGGGGGACGGACGTAGTCTATCGTTCCTAATCAAGTTTTACCCACATGAACCCAGTGTCTCGGCCCTCTGACGGAGTAGCGGTGAGCTTGCTGGGCAAAACGGCAAAGTAAATGCTATGGCTGTGACGGCTAGTGGGTCAAGCCACACGCAGTTTGAAGTTCTGTCCAGAGAAATCCTCGACAGCACTCTCTGAGGTTCCATGGAACAGGTGTCTCTGCAGGACTGTGCCAGGATCCACCTGCATGTGTTGCTTCTGCCAAGGGAACACACACAACACACTGTCAAAGATTTACTCACACACAGAAAATATGTGCATTTTGAATATATTTGAAGTGCTCAATGTTAGCGGGGACAAGTCTTACATTCTATACTTGTCCCACTGGAAGGTGTTCTGGACCTGCTGCAGGCTGATGATCTGGGCATGGCTCTCTGGCATTGTTCTGTAGAACTGGTCATGGACCGTCCTGTAAACCAGTGTCCCAGGGGGAACCTTCAGCATGCAGAAGGTGTTCCCTTGGCTCAGGCTCCAGACTGGGGAGTAGTGGAGGCTGAACACACCCACATCTGAGGGTGTCCTAGGAGATCACATTCACATTAATTAATGTCCTTATTAGTAATACTGGATATAATAATAAATTTTCACATTGTGAGGTAATTAAAGTAAAAGACAGTATGAACAACATCCACAGTGAAATGTGATATTAACTTATGTAAACATTACATCAACAATGTTTTTTAACAGAACAATTCCATATCACAAATGTAATAGTGTATTTTGAATTGGTTTGATTTGGTGAATGCCCTCCAGTATTTATGCTGCAGTAGTTTATGTGTCGGGGGGCTAGGGTCAGTTTGTTATATCTGGAGTACTTCTCCTGTCTTATCCGGTGTCCTGTGTGAATTTAAGTATGCTCTCTCTAATTCTCTCTTTCTTTCTCTCTCTCAGAGGACCTGAGCTCTAGGACCATGCCTCAGGACTACCTGGCATGATGACTCCTTGCTGTCCCCAGTCCACCTGGCCGTGCAGCTGCTCCAGTTTCAACTGTTCTGCCTGCGGCTATGGAACCCTGACCTGTTCACCGGACGTGCTACCTGTCCCAGACCTGCTGTTTTCAACTCTCTGGAGACAGCAGGAGCGGTAGAGATACTCTTAATGATTGGCTATGAAAAGCCAACTGACATTTACTCCTGAGGTGCTGACTTGCTGCACCCTTGACAACTACTGTGATTATTATTATTTGACCATGCTGGTCATTTATGAACATTTGAACATCTTGGCCATGTTCTGTTATAATCTCCACCCGGCACAGCCAGAAGAGGACTGGCCACCCCTCATAGCCTGGTTCCTCTCTAGGTTTCTTCCTAGGTTTTGGCCTTTCTAGGGAGTTTTTCCTAGCCACCGTGCTTCTACACCTGCATTGCTTGCTGTTTGGGGTTTTAGGCTTGGTTTCTGTACAGCACTTTGAGATATCAGCTGATGTAAGAAGGGCTATATAAATACATTTGATTTGATTTGTATAACCATATCCACGACTCTGTGGAAGATAACCTGTGACTATGTACATGCTACCTGAAGTGTGGTCTTGGGGGGTGTTGTAAGTAGGTAGCGGGTCTGCGCCTGACCCTGCGCGTGGAGACTGTGGTGTAGTTCCACGGGGTCATGATGAAGAAGTACATCAACAGCCAGTGTTTCTGCAGCCAGAAGCTGTCCACACCCCGTCTATAGTTCGACCTCAATCTGATCAGTGCCCTCCTGGGTGGTACAGGGAAGTATGATGAAGTCAGGCCCAAACTATAGATCTAGGATCAGATCAGCCTCCAACTAGTCCTGAACATAATCAATAGGCTGTTGCAAAGATATCTGATCCAGTATCAGTTATTATGGGCAACTTCTACCTACTTCAAAGGAAGACATGTCCCAGCAATCCTGGAACAGCCACCTCTCCAACTTTCATTTGCATCATCTCTGATTTTAAAGTACTCAGTAGGTCAAAGCGGTATGGTGGAGATCTATATAGCACTATCACTCATCTGGGGCCATCAGGGGAAGGAGGACAGGTAACCTATCTACGGACTGAGGACTCACTCAGAAAACATTCTCTAGTCAAACAAATAAAACATTTCAGACGGCCAGTAACCTTCTATACATCAGCCTAGTTAATTTGTGTCAGAAGTGAGAACTGAATGAGGTGCGATAACTTTCAAATCAAATTGTATTTGTCACATGCGCCGCCCTTGTGGGATTCCCAGTAAAAACGACAGTGGTTTGCGATGTAGTTGAGCCTGCTGACTGCTGTCCACAGTGGAATTATCCACCTTCATTGTTTTAAAGTTCAATAAGATTTTTTCCTCAAGGATCCTAGAAAAAGAGAACATCCACGCAGTGCCTCAGCCAAATAATGGTCTATCTACATTCAGATTCAATCATTGCCATTTGCCACACAACCACAGGGTGGTGCTGTTTGCTTTAGGTTCTTATTTTTGTTTTAGAAAAGTCAGACAAGACAGATCATGACAAGCCTGATCATTTACCCTCACTTCTTGGACAGACCAGAGCCTTAGATATGCAGTTTTAGAAACTGTTCTTCGTCCTGTAAGATTTACATGGTAACACATTAATGTTGATAGCGCACAGGGCTCCGGGCCAGAAGGTTGTGGGTTCGCAGACCACGGTGAACAACAGTAGGGGTGGTAAGATCTCCTTTATAGTGAAAGCATTATATCAGTGATCGTATTTGTAGGTCCGAGAAAACGTTGCCTTTTATAAACATTTTTACATAATTGTACATATTAGCGGAATATTTTTTAATACAACACAAATTACCGAAATTACAGGCTAAGAATGTACAGAAATATAAACCTATATTTGTTAATCGTATCATATTTCTCCAATGCCAAATCAGTGTGTCTTGTTGATTGCAACGAAACTGTTCTTGTTTGCAAATAATTAAATATGATATGTCATTAGGAATCTGAGCGTGGTACTTTCAAAAGTTAAACCAACCATTCCACCCCAGACAGAGTATGACGCAGAAAAATGTAAGCTACTTTTCTTCCGTGGTTTAACTAACCCAACGACAGAAGGTCACACGTGTTTCCCTAAAAGCTGTCTGGGTTTAAACATCTTCTACTGTACAGAAAGTGAATAGCTTAATCAATTGATAATGACAGAATTAGATTACTTCCCAAGCAAAGTCAATTGTTTGTCTCCTAGGCTATAGAAGGTTTTAGCTCAGCCTCTGAATGTCAAAGAAACAAAACAATGCTATCCCCATACGCATCCTAATCATGTTTGCCCTGGGTATGTTGGCTTGATTCCAGCATAAAGCATCGCCGACCAAACACTGTTCACTTTATAAAATCGGATTTTCTTAAAAATCTTAATTAAGCTACCAAGGTGTATGCCTGTTCTTTTTTTCTTTAATAAAAAGTAGGCCTATTGCATTCCCTTAACTCGAGTCTTAGTTTTAACTTAACAGCCCTTCACTGACATGGAGGTAGACTATTTAAAGTGTATGGTGGGTGGAGGAACTGACCTACAAATCTATGGATATAGCAGCCCATAGCCTAATTTCGCCTGTCAAACAGGTAGGCCTACTTCTTATTTATTAAATAGGGAGAAATAGGCTCCAACACAAAGCCTTCTTGTTGTTAGTAAAGCATAATTAAAATGATGACGTTAACATTAATTATGCATACTCGAATTTGCCTACTTTCAGCACCATGAGCTGTCCATTTCCAATTCATTGTGCTGCAGCTGCTTCAAGTTTCAGCACCAATGTAAATTACTAGAAATCTGGCCTATTGTGAGGTCAATAGGGCCCAACAGTGGAGTCCTAATACCCATAAAACCTAGCGGTCAAACAGGGAAATGGTTCCAATCGTTTTTCCACCATAGATTTTTTTCCATAGGGGATTTTAGAAACGCTTAAAATAAGGGCTGTGTTTCGTGTAGGCTTACCCTGGCGTGACATTTTGTTAACCATGTAAATATCTCTCGGACAAGGTGACGTTTATCAATATATTCGGTTCTATTTACTCTCAGATTCGAAAATGCTAATTAGCATTCAAGTAAACATCATGCAAAACTACAAATCCCTGCAAGCTTCTGCACGTTATCTCTAGCTGACACCTTTGCTAACAGGTATTGTGTCAATTTAAAAATCGCACAAGACAGTTCACAGAATTATTAATTTAAAGATATTTAGCCAGTTCCTTCATTACTACATTTACAAATCCAGAGATTCTTACAACTCGCCCAAGCCTCCCCATTTCTCCTTCACCCAAATCCAGATAGCTGATGTTCTGAAAGAGCTGGACCCCTACAAATCAGCCGGGCTAGACAATCTGGACCCTCTCTTTCTAAAATTATCTGCCGAAATTGTTGCAACCCCTATCGCTAGCCTGTTCAACCTCTCTTTCGTATCGTCTGAGATTCACAAAGATTGGAAAGCTGCCGCGGTCATCCCCCTCTTCAAAGGGGGAGACACTCTAGACCCAAACTGCTACAGACCTATATCTATCCTACCCTGCCTTTCTAAGGTCTTCGAAAGCCAAGTTAACAAACAGATTACTGACCATTTCGAATCCCACCGTACCTTCTCCGCTATGCAATCTGGTTTCAGAGCTGGTCATGGGTGCACCTCAGCCACGCTCAAGGTCCTAAACGATATCATAACCGCCATCAATAAGAGACATTACTGTGCAGCCGTATTCATCGACCTCGCCAAGGCTTTCGACTCTGTCAATCACCACATTCTTATCGGCAGACTCAACAGCCTTGGTTTCTCAAATAATTGCCTCGCCTGGTTCACCAACTACTTCTCAGACAGAGTTCAGTGTGTCAAATCGGAGGGCCTGTTGTCCGGACCTCTGGCAGTCTCTATGGGTGTGCCACAGGGATCAATTCTCGGGCCGACTCTCTTCTCTGTATACATCAATGATGTCGCCCTTGCTGCTGGTGATTATCTGATCCACCTCTACGCAGACGACACCATTCTGTATAGCTCTGGCCTTTCTTTGGACACTGTGTTAACTAACCTCCAGACGAGCTTCAATGCCATACAACTCTCATTCCATGGCCTCCAACTGCTCTTAAATGCAAGTAAAACTAAATGCACGCTCTTCAACCAATCGCTGCCCGTCCAGCATCACTACGCTGGACAGTTCTGACTTAGAATATGTGGACAACTACAAATACCTAGGTGTCTGGTTAGACTGTAAACTCTCCTTCCAGACTCACATTAAGCATCTCCAATCCAAAATTAAATCTAGAATTAGCTTCCTATTTCGCAACGAAGCATCCTTCACTCATGCTGCCAAACATATCTTCGTAAAACTGACCATCCTACCGATCCTCGACTTCAGCGATGTCATTTACAAAATAGCCTCCAACACTCTACTCAACAAAATGGATGCAGTCTATCACAGTGCCATCTGTTTTGTCACCAAAGCCCCAAAATGGCGCCGGAAGAAATGGCAGCAGCTTTACGGGCGACCAACCAATTGTGCTATTATGTGGGGGTTTTTCGCGTTATTTGTAACTTATTTTGTACATAATGTTTCTGCAACCGTATCTTACGGCAAAAAAGAGCTTCTGGATATCAGGACAGTGATCACTCACCTCGGATTAGACAAAGATTTTTTCAACAACAAGCGAGACTCACATGACATTCTCCAAACACCCGGCAGGGCCGACATCCAAGTTATTTGCAAGAGGAAGCGACGCAGGTACAGAGGACGAAGAGCCGGATGCCTCGTCAGGACCCGCAGAAGGCGAGTAAGAAAGCTACCGTTACCGTCAATATTACTCGCCAACGTGCAATCATTGGACATTAAATTAGATGAGGTACGATCACGAATATCCTACCAACGGGACATCAAAAACTGTAATATCCTATGTTTCACGGAATCGTGGCTGAATGACGACATGGATATTCAGCTAGCGGGATACACGCTGCACCGGCAGGATAGAACAGCACACTCCGGTAAGACGAGGGGGGGGGGGGGGGGGGGGGGGGTGGTCTGTGCATATTTGTAAACAACAGCTGGTGCACGAAATCTAAGGAAGCCTCTAGATTTTGCTCGCCTGAAGTAGAGTATATTGTGATAAATTGCAGGCCGCACTACTTGCCTAGAGAGTTCCCAGCTATACTTTTCGTGGCTATTTATTTACCACCACAAACAGATGTTGGCACTAAGACCACACTCAGTCAGCTGTATAAGGAAATAAGCAAACAGGAAACCACTCACCCAGAGATGGCGCTCCTAGTGGCCGGAGACTTTAATGCAGGGAAACTTAAATCAGTTCTACCAAATCTCTATCAACATGTTAAATGTGCAACCAGAGGGAAAAAAATTCTAGATCACCTGTACTCCACATACAGAGACGCGTACAAAGCTCACCCTCGCTCTCCATTTGGTAAATCCGACCACAACGCTATCCTCCTGATTCCTGCTTCCTGCTGAGAGCATCAGCTGTTCTGGACGACTGTGTGATCACGCTCTCCGTAGCCGACGTGAGTAAGACCTTTAAACAGGTCAACATACACAAGGCTGCGGGGCCAGACGGATTACCAGGACGTGTGCTCTGGGCATGTGTTGACCAACTGGCAGGTGTCATCACTGACATTTTCAACATGTCCCTGATTGAGTCTGTAATAACAACATGTTTCAAGCAGACCACCATAGTCTCTGTGCCCAAGAACACAAAGGCAACCTGCCTAAATGACTACAGACCCGTAGCACTCACGTCCGTAGCCATGAAGTGCTTTGAAAGGCTGGTAATGGCTCACATCAACACCATTATCCCAGAAACCCTAGACCCACTCCAATTTGCATACCGCCTAAACAGATCCACAGATGATGCAATCTCTATTGCACTCATTTTACATTTTTACATTTTAGTCATTTAGCAGACGCTCTTATCCAGAGCGACTTACAGTAGAGTGCATACATTTTATTACATTTTACATACTGAGACAAGGATATCCCTACCGGCCAAACCCTCCCTAACCCGGACGACGCTATGCCAATTGTGCGTCGCCCCACGGACCTCCCGGTTGCGGCCGGCTGCGACAGAGCCTGGGCGCGAACCCAGCCCAGCCTGGGCGCGAACCCAGAGACTCTGGTGGCGCAGCTAGCACTGCGATGCAGTGCCCTAGACCACTGCGCCACCCGGGAGGAACTAGGCACTCCACACTGCCCTCTCCCACCTGGACAAAAGGAAACACTTATGTGAGAATGCTATTCGTTGACTACAGCTCAGCGTTCAACACCATAGTACCCTCAAAGCTCATCACTGAGTTAAGGAACCTGGGACTAAACACCTCCCTCTGCAACTGGATCCTGGACTTCCTGACGGGCCGCCCCCAGGTGGTGAGGGTAGGTAGCAATACATCTGCCACGCTGATCCTCAACACTGGAGCTCCCCAGGGGTGCGTGCTCAGTCCCCTCCTGTACTCCCTGTTCACCCAAGACTGCATGGCCAGGCACGACTCCAACACCATCATTAAGTTTGCAGACAACACAACAGTGGTAGGCCTGATCACGACAATGACGAGACAGTCTATAGGGAGGAGGTCAGAGACCTGGCCGGGTGGTGCCAGAATAACAACCTATCCCTCAACGTAACCAAGACTAAGGAGATGATTGTGGACTACAGGAAAAGGAGCACCGAGCACGCCCCCATTCTCATCGACGGGGCTGTAGTGGAGCAGGTTGAGAGCTTCAAGTTCCTTGGTGTCCACATCAACAACAAACTAGAATGGTCCAAACACACCAAGACAGTTGTGAAGAGGGCACGACAAAGCCTATTCCCCTTCAGGAAACTAAAAAGATTTGGCATGGGTCCTGAGATCCTCAAAAGGTTCTACAGCTGCAACATCGAGAGCATCCTGACCGGTTGCATCACTGCCTGGTACGGCAATTGCTCGGCCTCCGACCTCAAGGCACTTCAGAGAGTAGTGCGTACAGCCCAGTACATCACTGGGGCAAAGCTGCCTGCCATCCAGGACCTCTACACCAGGCGGTGTCAGAGGAAGGCCCTAAAAATTGTCAAAGACCCCAGCCACCCCAGTCATAGACTGTTCTCTCTACTACCGCATGGCAAGAGGTACCGGAGTGGCAAGTCTAGGACAAAAAGGCTTCTCAACAGTTTTTACCCCCAAGCCATAAGACTCCTGAACAGGTAACCAAATGGTTACCCGGACTATTTGCATTGTGTGCCCCCCCCCAACCCCTCTTTTTACGTTGCTGCTACTCTCTGTTTATCATATATGCATAGTTACTTTAACTTTACATTCATGTAAATACTACCTCAATTGGCCCGACCAGCCAGTGCTCCCGCACATTGGCTAACCGGGCTATCTGCATTGTGTCCCACCACCTGCCAACCCCTCTTTTTATGCTACTGCTACTCTCTGTTCATCATATATGCATAGTCACTTTAACCATACCTACATGTACATACTACCTCAATAAGCCTGACTAACCGGTGTCTGTATATAGCCTTGCTGCTGTTATTTTCAAATGTATTTTTACTGTTGTTTTATTTCCCTACACACACACACACACACACACACACACACACACACACACACACACACACACACACACACACACACACACACACACACACACACACACACACACCTTTTTTCCGCACTATTGGTTAGAGCCTGTAAGTAAGCATTTCACTGTAAGGTCTACACCTGTTGTGTTCAGCGCACGTGACAAATAAACTTTGATTTGATTTACTACCCACCACTGCGACCTGTACGCTTTTGGCTGGCCCTGGCTTCATACTCGTCGCCAAACCCACTGGCTCCAAGTCATCTACAAGTCTCTGCTAGGTAAAGCACCGCCTTATCTCAGCTCACTGGTCACCATAGCAGCACCTACCCGTAGCACGCGCTCCAGCAGGTATATCTCACTGGTCACCCCCAAAGCCATTTCTTCCTTTGGCCGCCTTTCCTTCCAGTTCTCTGCTGCCAATGACTGGAACGAACTGCAAAAGTCACTAAAGCTGGAGACTCATATCTCCCTCACTAGCTTTAAGCACCAACTGTCAGAGCAGCTCACAGATCACTGCACCTGTACATAGCCCATCTGTAAATAGCCCATCCAACCACCTCATCCCCATACTGTATTTATTTATTTTTCTTGCTCCTTTGCACCCCAGTATCTCTACTTGCACATTCATATATATATATTCTGCACATCTACCATTCCAGTGTTTAATTGCTATATTGTAATTACTTCGCCACCACGGCCTATTTATTGCCTTACCTCCCTTATCCTACCTCATTTGCACATACTGTATTATTGACTATATGTTTGTTTATTCCATGTGTAACTTTGTGTTGTTGTATGTGTCGAACTGCTTTGCTTTATATTGGCCAGGTCGCAGTTGCAAATGAGAACTTGTTCTCAACTAGCCTACCTGGTTAAATAAAGGTGACATTTTTCTTTTGCAGCCTCACCCAGATTATCATGGCATTTGTAGTTCTTTATGATAGCCACATTAGCATTTCATTTTTGGGAGGGTAAATACAGGCAAATATATTGATATAAGTCCCCTTGCCCTAGAGGGATTAACACGGTTATCAAAACGTCACGCCAGACTAAGCCTAAACAAAACACCCCTTATTTTAAGTATTTCTAAAATCCCCTATGCAAAAAATGTATGCTGGAAAAACGATTGGAACCAATTCCCTGTTTGACTGTTAGGTTTTATGGGTATTATGACTTGTACTGTGGTACTCTATAACTCTGATAACGAGGCCTAAATCATGGGCAAGAAACATATTGTTTTTAATAAAATCTATTCTGGTAGTAGAAAGCTATCAAAGTTGACCACCGTCCTCATCTTCGCACTCTCTCTTCTAAAAACGGAACATAAGCTATAGGCTAGTCCGGCGTAAGATAGGCATAGTAAAAAAAAATGCAGTAATAAAAATGTTTTCTTTGAAGAAGCATTTGACTCTCGCCTATACAGCACAGCTATTGTTTAGGCAGCACAAAATAATGTTTTTGATCGGCAAGAGCAGTGCAGGCCAGGGCTAGAATATCCATTGCAGTGTGTAATGCAGCCTTTTATTTCCACCATCTCAGCAGCTATCTTAGAAATATAACTTTGCTCTGTGTTTCTCCAAGCATGCACGTAGTAGCCTATAGGTTATGGATAATTTGATTGAGACCACACTAAATAGCCTATAGGTTCACTTGATATTATGCACCCAGTGGAGAATCAGAAATGAGGGGAGGCATCGGGCACACATCAATATATAGCCTTATAAGCAACCAATTATAAAACACTGAGAAATATTGACATTTCATCAATTACATTACCCTCCCCTGGACTAGATTAAAAAAAGACTAAACCCTCCAGATCACAACACTATCCACAGTGTCCATGTCAAGCTGCGGGGGACCTAGGAGCGGGGCACGGTGGCAGGGACAGGGGTTGTGAGGTTTGGTTAGGGGTGGGCGTAGGGTGTGGGGTTGGGGATAAGCGTGGTGTTTATAGGTGGGGTAACTGGGGTTACGAATATCGGTGGTGTCGTGGTGGGCTGTTCTAGACTCAGAGGCTGTGCTAGAGCTGAGGGTGGAGAGGTGTGGTGTTCTAGACTCAGAGGCTGTGCTAGAGCTGAGGGTGGAGAGGTGTGGTGTTCTAGACTCAGAGGCTGTGCTAGAGCTGAGGGTGGAGAGGTGTGCTGTGAGGGAGGTGGGTTCAGGACTACAGGGAAGGTGTTTAGGCAGGGCAGCAGGGGTTGCAGTTTGCCTGGTGTGTTTAGGTCCAGCTGGACGGGGCAGCTTGGAGCGGAGGAGGGTTGAAGTGTGTTTAGGCCCAGCTGGATGGGGCAGCTTGGAGCGGAGGAGGTTTGAAGTGTGTTTAGGTCCAGCTGGACGGGGCAGCTTGGAGCGGAGGAGGGTTGAAGTGTGTTTAGGCCCAGCTGGACGGGGCAGCTTGGAGCGGAGGAGGTTTGAAGTGTGTTTAGGTCCAGCTAGACGGGGCAGCTTGGAGCGGAGGAGGGTTGAAGTGTGTTTAGGCCCAGCTGGACGGGGCAGCTTGGAGCGGAGGAGGGTTGAAGTGTGTTTAGGCCCAGCTGGACGGGGCAGCTTGGAGCGGAGGAGGGTTGAAGTGTGTTTAGGCCCAGCTGGACGGGGCAGCTTGGAGCGGAGGAGGGTTGAAGTGTGTTTAGGCCCAGCTGGATGGGGCAGCTTGGAGCGGAGGAGGTTTGAAGTGTGTTTAGGCCCAGCTGGATGGGGCAGCTTGGAGCGGAGGAGGTTTGAAGTGTGTTTAGGCCCAGCTGGACGGGGCAGCTTGGAGCGGAGGAGGGTTGAAGTGTGTTTAGGCCCAGCTGGACGGGGCAGCTTGGAGCGGAGGAGGGTTGAAGTGTGTTTAGGCCCAGCTGGACGGGGCAGCTTGGAGCGGAGGAGGGTTGAAGTGTGTTTAGGCCCAGCTGGACGGGGCAGCTTGGAGCGGAGGAGGGTTGAAGTGTGTTTAGGCCCAGCTGGACGGGGCAGCTTGGAGCGGAGGAGGGTTGAAGTGTGTTTAGGCCCAGCTGGACGGGGCAGCTTGGAGCGGAGGAGGGTTGAAGTGTGTTTAGGCCCAGCTGGACGGGGCAGCTTGGAGCGGAGGAGGGTTGAAGTGTGTTTAGGCCCAGCTGGATGGGGCAGCTTGGAGCGGAGGAGGGTTGAAGTGTGTTTAGGCCCAGCTGGACGGGGCAGCTTGGAGCAGAGGAGGGTTGAAGTGTGTTTAGGCCCAGCTGGACGGGGCAGCTTGGAGCGGAGGAGGGTTGAAGTGTGTTTAGGCCCAGCTGGATGGGGCAGCTTGGAGCGGAGGAGGGTTGAAGTGTGTTTAGGCCCAGCTGGACGGGGCAGCTTGGAGCGGAGGAGGGTTGAAGTGTGTTTAGGCCCAGCTGGACGGGGCAGCTTGGAGCGGAGGAGGGTTGAAGTGTGTTTAGGCCCAGCTGGACGGGGCAGCTTGGAGCGGAGGAGGGTTGAAGTGTGTTTAGGCCCAGCTGGACGGGGCAGCTTGGAGCGGAGGAGGGTTGAAGGAGCAGGAGGGTGTGGAGAGGTGCAGCAGATTCAAGCAGGGGCTTTAGAGCATCTTCGGGTTGAGTATCGTGCGCTGGTGGAATGGGGCACTGGACCCTGGGGCGGTGGCTGTGTTACCGGTGCTGGATCCTTGTGTATGAGGGCTGTGCTCGAGATCAGTACCCTGGGTTTGAACACTGGGCCTCAGTCCCAAGCCTTTTCCTGGACAGATCACGACTGGTGGTTTTCTATCTGAGATCAACTTAATGAGAAACAGACAGTCAGTCAAGTCACTAGTCATGAAGAACCACTTATGCTTTGAGAGTTTGACGTATTTGCAAGTCTTGATTTCTGAAGTGATAATGAATAGCAACTGTATGCGCAACTGTGCCTGGCTGCTGATATGATTTAGGATTTTATTTTGAGGATGTCGGGGTTTCAGATCATTCAGAAATGAATAACATTCAGAACTTTCAGATAAATATTGTAGAAGCATACAAGATTCTATGGCAAGTGAACTTTTTTTAAAATCAGCAAATAGCCTATTTCTATTCTAAATATTTAAACCTGCTGAATAAGCCCCTCTATCCACGTAATACTGCTCGTGGTTTAGTGGCCATAAACGCTAGCTCGGGATAGTTCTTACTTGAGAGACCAACAGTTGTCTTCAATTTGGTCCAAAACAAAGAACAATTAGATTATGAAAAAAAGTAATAATCCAGTCTTCAGGCTGCCCACAATGCTGCACCTGCCAGCCCGGTGAAACTTACTTCCATGAATTTCCTGCCGTTTGCAGAAAGAAAAAGGAAATCGTAATGTAGCTAGCGCCCGCGAAGGTAAATGACTGACTAAAGGAAGATGACGGGGAAAATAGACAGCATGCGACGGCAGAGCGTGGAGGTCAATGAAAGTATGTTGAGCATGGCAGGAAAACAGAAAATTAAAAGATGGAAGAAGGCAACATCTACCACTACACCTGAGGAGAGATAGGATGGGTGGGAAGAAGATGACGACAAAGGAAGGGAATCCAGCATGGCAGGAAAACAGAAAAAGGTGGAAGAAGGCAACATCTACTATTACACCTGGTGGTAGGTGTAAGACCCCAAGATTAAGCCTCGTCCTGATGATGATAAAGATAATTCTGGCACATTGGGTGTGAGTTTTTTGGGGGAGAGAATGGTGGTTCCATATGTGGTGTTAGGTTGGGTGGAGAAGAGGTTGGGGACTGTTGAGTTGGTGAAAGTAACTCGAAGTTGACGCATGATGATTTTTTGTTTTTCTACCATCCAGATGGAGCGGGCGCTTCATACTAAACGCCTAGGGACAAGTACTGTGACTTGCTTTGTTCTCTGGAGCAGGGTGCCATTGAAAATAGTGATAACTGGGGTGCTGTTAAGTGTTGGGGAGGAGCAACTGAAATGGAAGATTCCCGGTGTCTGTGACGTCCGCCATTTGGTGCGACGCAGACCTGGTGGAGAGTGTGTTGAAACAGAGAAAACATTGTCTGTTCTGCTAAGTTTTGATGTGGAGTCTTTCACTGAAAAAGTTACGTTAGGATGTGTCAGTTACACCGTGAGGACTTTTGTCCTGAACCCATTACAGTGTTTTAGGTGCCAAGCGTATGGTCATGTTGCATCAGTGTGTAGGAGGGAGATTCCTAGATGTGAGAAGTGTGCAGGAGGGCATGAGACAAAATATTGTGTAGTACTGGTGGAAGAGGTTGTGTGTGTTAAATGTAGGGGTAAAAGAGAAAAGCAGGTTGAGGTTGCTACAGAAGGTGTCGTATGCTGAGGCAGTGAAGACAGTAATAGTGGCAGATGGGTCCAGGGTGAGGGATCCTAAGAGGATCGCTGTGAGTAGGCCGAGGCCAATAGAGAGTGATAGGAATAACATGTAGTTCAGTAAGATTGAATTCTAAGCGTTCATAGCCATGGTTATGAACTGTGCTGAAGAAATGGTACGTAAATCACAGAAAATAGATGTTGTGGTGGCAGCTGCAAAGAAGTACTTGGGTGTATGAGATTTAACTTAAGAAGAATTACAAGCTGTGTTGAGCAGGAGTGTCCCATCCTCACTGGCTGCTGGCCCGGTGTTGGATCAGATAGGGCCAAATAGTGGAATAGTGGTGTTTTTTTAATGGGTGTAGGGTTAGTTGGTAGGGCAAGTTTAATGAACGCACATTCCAGAACAGTAGGTAGAAACACAGAGCTAGATGAGAGGAATAGATGAATAGGGAGGCTGTGGATGGCCTCACTCTCCGGTACAGTAGGTGGCAGTGTATGCACCACATGGTCGCGATCTGTAAATAAAAATTTAAGAAGAAGCTAGCGCCCGCCCAGAAGACAGACACGTGGTGTTGATTGACAGATATTGGGTGAAGGTGTTTGTTGTGTTGTGTAATAGGCTACTTCTTTAGCCTGCACTACATCACTCAAAGTTATGTAAACAAGTATTTCCCAGTCAGTAGCTAGAATTAGGCGGAATAATTAATACACGTGGATGCTCTGTTGCGGTTGTAGCCTACTACTCTTGCAACAAGTCAATTTGATGGAAACATCTCTGGTGGGAAAATGTGCATGTTGTTTTTATGCATATTTTTGAATATTCACATGAAAATCTGTCGACAATTGGATGGAAACCTAGCTAGTGAAAAGAAGGAAGCCTGTACAGAATACACATATTCCAAAACATACATCCTGTTTGCAACAATGCACTAAACTAATACTGCAAATAATGTGGCAAAGCAATTCACTTTGTGTCCTGAATACAAAATGTTTTGTTTGGGGCAAATCCAATACATCGCATTACTGTGTACCACTCTCCATATTTTCAAGCATAGTGGTGGCTGCATCATGTTTTGGGTATGCTTGTAATCGTTATGGACTGGAGAGTTTTTCAGGATGAAAAAGAAACAGAATGGAGCAAAGCACAGGCAAAATCCTAGAGGAAAACCTGGTTCAGCCTGCTATCAACCAGACACTGGGAATGAACTTTTCAGCAGGACAATAACCTAAAACACAAGGCCAAATGGAGTTACACTGGAGTTGCTTACCAAGAACACAGTGAATGTTCCTGAGTGGCCGAGTTACAGTTTTGACTTAAATCTACGGCAAGACCAAAAAATGGTTGTCTAGCAATGATCAATCACAAATTTGACAGAGCTTGAAGAATTTTTAAAAGAATAATGGGCAAATGTTGCACAATCCAGGTGTGGAAAGCTCTTAGTGACTTACCCAGAAAGACTCATAGCTGTAATCGCTGCCAAAGGTGCTTCTACAAATGATTGACTCAGGGGTGTGAATACTTATTCAAATTAGATATTTCTTTATTTCATTTTCAATAAATTTGCAACATTTCTAAAATCATGTTTTCACTTTGTCATTATGGGGTTTTGTGTGTAGATGGATAAGAAAAATAATATTTCATCCATTTTGAATTCAGGCTGTAACAACAAATTGTGGAATAAGTCAAGGGATATGAACATTTTCTTAAGGCACTGCATTTGGGATGGAGCACTGTTAACTTCAATTCCTTACCTTTCACTCAAAATTGGTGAACCAGTTATTTGCAACACTGGAATATACTATAATAATATTCAATAAAACATTATGTGGCACAATTCACTTTCAAGACTATCTTGTGGAATTATGTTTCTTTTGTTGTCTTTTAATTTCTGTCACAATCAACATTTAATAAAGTCTTTATTTGTAAAACTATGCTGAACAAAATAGAAATACACATTTTCTTTGTGAGTCTTGGTAAAAAGGCCCTCTGTGCGTGAGGAAAGAGAAAGAGAAAGTCAAACTGTTCCTGAGCCTTGTCGATAAAGACCAGTTGAGATGTGAACAGCTCAGATCCTTCCATCAACTCTGTTGTGTCTGGGCTCCTAATATAAGTAATCAACTTTGTCTGAGTTTACACAGGCAGCCCAATTCAAATCTTTTGCCAATTATTTGCATATCTGATACCCATCTGCTCTTTTACCTAATGGGTAAACAGAAAAAACACATGGAACCTGATCTTTGACTTCCGATTTATAACACCTCCATATGTGGATCTGAATCCTGTAACAAACATGATCCTCCATGTGACCTCTATGTGGACGCTCAGATCAGATATGTTTGCTCTGAAGTGTTTTTTTTTGCACATGAGCATTACATATGTGTGCTACTTTAAATCAAATCTTATTGGTCACATACACATGGTTAGCAGACGTTAATGTGAGTGTAGCGAAATGCTTGTGCTTCTAGTTCCAACAGTGCAGTAATATCTAACAATTCCCCACAACTACCTAATACAAATAAATCTAAAGGGGTGAATGAGAAAATGTACATATAAATATATGGATGAGCGACAGCCGAGCAGCATAGGCAAGGTGCAATAGATGGTATAAAATACAGTATATACAGTTGAAGTCGGAAGTTTACACCTTAGCCAAATACATTAGAACTCAGTTTTTCACAATTCCTGACATTTAATCCCAGTAAAAATTCCCTGTTTTAGGTCAGTTAGGATCACCACTGAAATGTCAGAATAATAGTAGAGAGAATGATTGATTTATTTCAGCTTCAGCTTTCACATTCATAGTGGGTCAGAGGTTTACATACACTGAATTAGTATTTGATAGTATTGCCTTTAAATTGTTTAACTTGGGTCAAACATTTCGGGTAGCCTTCCACAAGCCTCCCACAATAAGTTGGGTGAATTTTGGGCCATTCCTCCTGACAGAGCTGGTGTAACTGAGTCAGGTTTGTAGGCCTCCTTGCTCGCACACGCTTTCTCAGTTCTGCCCACATATCTTCTGTAGGATTGAGGTCAGGGCTTTGTGATGGCCAGTCCAATACCTTGACTTTGTTGTCCTTAAGCCATTTTGCCACAACTTTGGAAGTATGCTTGGGGTCATTGTCCATTTGGAAGACCCATTTGCGACCAAGCTTTAACTTCCTGACTGATGTCTTGAGATGTTGCTTCAATATATCCACATAATTTTCCTGCCTCATGATACCATCTATTTGTGAAATGCACCAGTCCCTCCTGTAGCAAAGCACCCCCACAACATGATGTTGCCACCCCCGTACTTCACGGTTGGGATGGTGTTCTTCGGCTTGCAAGCATCTCAATTTTTCCTCCAAACCTAACGATGGTCATTATGGCCAAACTGTTCTATTTTTGTTTCATCAGACCAGAGGACATTTCACCAAAAAGTACAATCTTTGTCCCCATGTGCAGTTGCTAACCGTAGTCTGGCTTTTTTATGGCGGTTTTGGAGCAGTGGCTTCTTCCTTGCTGAGCGGCCTTTCAGGTTATGTCAATATAGGACTCGTTTTACTGTGGATATAGATACGTTTGTACCTATTTCCACCAGCATCTTCACAAGGTCCTTTGCTGATGTTCTGGGATTGATTTGCACTTTCCGTACCAAAGTACGTTCATCTCTAGGAGACAGAATGTGTCTCCTTCCTGAGCGGTATGATGGCTGCGTGGTCCCATGGTGTTTATACTTCCGTACTATTGTTTGTACAGATGAACGTGGTACCTTCAGGTATTTGTAAATTGCTCCCAAGGATGAACCAGACATGTGGAGGTCTACAATTTATTTTCTGAGGTCTTGGATGATTTCTTTTGATTTTCCCATGATGTCAAGCAAAGAGGCACTGAGTTTGAAGATAGGCCTTGAAATACATCCACAGGTACACCTCCAATTGACTCAAATGATGTCAATTAGCCTATCAGAAGCTTCTAAAGCCATGACATCCTTTTCTGGAATTTTCCAAGCTGTTTAAAGACACAGTCAACTTAGTGTATGTAAACTTCTGACCCACTGGAATTGTGATACAGTGAAGTATAAGTGAAATAATCTGTCTGTAAATAATTGTTGGAAAAATTGCACAAAGTAGATGTCTTAACCGACTTGCCAAAACTATAGTTACAAGACATTTGTGGAGTGGTTGAAAAATGTGTTATGACTCCAACCTAAGTGTATGTAAACTTCCGACTTCAACTGTACATGTGATATGAGTACAGCCCAACACCGTGCAGGACGTTTGGCATTTGCCAGAGAACACCAAGATTGGCAAATTCGCCACTGGCGCCCTGTGCTCTTCACAGATGAAAGCAGGTTCACACGCACATGTGACAGACGTGACAGAGTCTGGAGACGCCGTGGAGAACGTTCTGCTTCCTGCAACATCCTCCAGCATGACCGGTTTGGCGGTGGGTCAGTCATGGTGTGGGGTGGCATTTCTTTGGGGGGCCGCACAGCCCTCCATGTGCTCGCCAGAGGTAGCCTGACTGCCATTAGGTACCGAGATGAGATCCTCAGACCCCTTGTGAGACCATATGCTGGTGCGGTTGGCCCTGGGTTCCTCCTAATGCAAGACAATGCTAGACCTCATGTGGCTGGAGTGTGTCAGCAGTTCCTGCAAGAGGAAGACATTGATGCTATGGACTGGCCCGCCCGTTCCCCAGACCTGAATCCAATTGAGCACATCTGGGACATCATGTCTCGCTCCATCCACCAACGCCACGTTGCACCACAGACTGTCCAGGAGTTGGCAGATGCTTTAGTCCAGGTCTGGGAGGAGATCCCTCAGGAGACCATCCGCCACCTCATCAGGAGCATGCCCAGGCGTTGTAGGGAGGTCATACAGGCACGTGGAGGCCACACACACTACTGAGCCTCATTTTGACTTGTTTTAAGGACATTACATCAAAGTTGGATCAGCCTGTAGTGTGGTTTTCCACTTTAATTTTGAGTGTGACTCCAAATCCAGACCTCCATGGGTTGATAAATTTGATTTCCATTGATAATTTTTGTGTGATTTTGTTGTCAGCACATTCAACTATGTAAAGAAAAAAGTATTTAATAAGAATATTTCATTCATTCAGATCTAGGATGTGTTATTTTAGTGTTCCCTTTATTTTTTTGAGCAGTGTAGTTAGCTGATACGTAAAATACCTGTCCAGGCGTTGTAAGATCTGTCAGGAGTCAGCAACGCCTGGGCAGAGGAACACCCTGTGACTGACTAAAATATACATTTAAATATGGGTCACTTGTAAAATTTTGTGTGGACAACCAGGGGGGAAAAAAATCTGATTCTTAGGGTAGCAGTGTAAACACAGCCTTTGTTATTATTTTAACTGAAAAACACAATTATGATCATCACATTCCATCTGAAAGAGCTTTTGTTCCCTCTTGTGGAGAAATAAAAACCACCATTTCACTCACTGGAAAGGGTGTAGTCTAGACTAGAATTTAGGTCACAGGGGATAAATTATATCATCTTTATCCAGATTAAGAGATATTTTGTGACAGTGTATTGCATTTTTGTGCATTTTTCATATTCTTAACTCTAACTTGTGCTATCAATTCAGTTTGTTACTGTGATTTGCACACGTCTGCTCTGATCACTAGACATCTTCAATCATGTGGATAAATAGTTATATTTAACTGCTCCAATGATTCTTGTAAAATTCCCTAACAAAGTCCTTGTTTTTGCACTAAAAACAAATGTGGTGTTCATAGTATTTACATTCATATTTTAGCCTGGAGAGAGGGAAGGACTGAGGGGGGAGAGGAGAGAGGGAAGGACTGAGGGGGAGAGGGAAGGACTGAGGGGGGAGAGGAGAGAGGGAAGGACTGAGGGGGGAGAGATGGTAGCTAAAAGAACTACGGTCAGTCAGGTGAATGAGTTTATCTTGACATCTTTATTCCTGCCCTGCTGTACATTTGCTATTTTGTTAGAGTAAATACATCTTAAATAGTTCAAACAGTTGATATTTTCACAATCAAACTTCCAAACCCACATCCTCTCTCGCTTATTCAAACTACAGTTTTACAGGGAGAAGCAAGCCCTTTATGTGATTTCAGTACTTGGGCAAACCCCCCCAATGTCCACGTTTTTTGTCCCCAAAATTGTCCCCTCCATTCAGACATGATTACCAGTGGCCTGCTGGTCTTGTATTCCGCTTGACGACAACTGATGTCCAGTTTGTAAGAATTTACCTTCAGATGTGTGTCCATAACTGCCTGTCAGTCAGTGTACAATATAGTACAGACAGACAAGGGAAATGGTAGAAAATAATTAACTGGCATATAACTGGCAACTATAGTTCAGACAACTGTACAGTACATGTCTTCTATCACCAGATGTTCACCTGATACACAAGTTACATAGCATGTCTGATTTGTTTAACATTACCCAGTAGATCACTATGTGGACAAAGATTTAAGATTGGTTATTTATTTTTCAAAGTACAGAATAGATTTACTTTATACGGTTATGGAGTGCCATATATTAATAGAACAGTATTTTCTGTTAAAATGCACTTTTTTTTTCACAGTTTGATCAGTTTGACCCCCCCCCCCCCCCCACAAAAAATGATTGAGAATCAACCTATACAGGGTCAACATCGCCCCAGTCTCAGAATCCCTCAGAGCTCCAGAATATAATCTGTGGTCCACACAATGCAGTGGAGAAGTTATATCCAGACAGAGCCAGAATAAGTGTAGTGGCTGTCGTCTGAGGTTACGGTACCAAGCCTGTGTGCAGTGTCTTCATCCTTCGACCACAGCCCACCTCCATGACAGTTTGTCCATTCCCTGGATCCAAGGGGTCATATGAAGGGTAGCAAACCAGGAAAGGTGACAGGATCTGGGGGAGTCTTGTCTGACTGCAGGGCCCTCTCATGGTAGAGGGTGCAGGTCAAAAAGCCCTTATATGCCAAAAGGTGTTGTGTTCAGGCAAGATAGGGGGTAACTCAGCAGAGTGTTTGTTGGAGGGAGGGAGCTCCTGGAAAACCACATACAAGAGCACGTACTGTACATATGCTAAGGAACACCACTCACATGTATGATAGCAGCAAAAAGTCAGAGTGAAATTAAGCATTTCTAGAAACAAAAGAAAATGATTATTTTCCAACATTTAGGTCTATCTTCTATACAAGAGGTCAAGGGGTGTTGACTTGGCTTTGACAGAAGTCTAATGAGGCATCACAATGTTCTACTGTGGCACTGTGGCTGAACTATGGGGATAAGTACCTTCAAAAACAAGAGGAGGAAATCGAAATAAAGTGGCCCTTTTACAGTAAAAGAAACCCCAGAACACTTAATGAATTAAGATTGGAGTCACTAAACATACTTAGTTTGGACTAAAACACAAACAATCTAACTATTCAGACAGGGCATGCAGTACAAAATCACATCTGGTTGGAGTGTTTCAGAGTTTGTTTGTGCTCCTTCTTTCCCTCCAGACATGAGGAAAACATTCTCCAATCGCCATAAGTCATTCACAACAACAGTTATCCACAGAGGAAAGCAGACACAGACCACCACAGAAACACTTGCTTCCGACAAACTTACTGCTCTAACATGTACAAGGCATGAAGTACTAGCTAACAAATAAGGCAAGTTAAACAGGACCAAGCAGTGTTCATTTGTATTGTCAGCCCTATGCTGATGTTAGTGTTGTAGAGAGCACAAAAGCTAGTAGTCCTACCTACATCATTCAATATTGAGAAAATTTACGAGAACCCCTGAAATGAAGAATGTTTTCCGCTGACTTTTCTTTCAATAGAAGTTGGCTCAGACATGACTATCTTAAATCAAATGATCTTCTCAGGGAACCAAATATCTTTCTGAGGCGGCAGTAGTGAGTAGAATGAGAGAGAAGGTTACTGTGGCCAAACAACCAGTTTTATCCCGCATATTAGCAGTAATTTAAGGCAGGTCTTGTGCATTACAATCTGTGAAGTTGAAATTCTGTCATTCTATCTTATGTTCCAGGATCAAAAGACGTGGCATTTCTGGACATGCCTATTTCCTGAGCCTTAATAAAAACACAGGGAAGACTGATACCTGCTATCTACAACTGGCAAACTATACTAAACACCATGAAGTTATTTAAGCAAAGGAACTTGAAAGAAATTAATGCCACCGGTAATCAAGCTCAAAGCACATTTTGTTCCACTTCCTTGAAAAGCTGTGCAAGAATCTTTCACTGCGTAACCATTCCATGATAAATAAATGGCACTGCATGGACCAAGCATTGACCTTAGTCTCCCAGCCTCCACCCACAATTCAGCCCAACCTTGAAGGCAACAGAAAGTAAAACATCACTCATGTACCACTCACTTCTCCACCCAAGACAGGTCTTAAAATGGCAACCTCCCATCACACAAAATAAACATCCTGACTTACTTTACAGCGCTGAGCATGACCACCTTCAATCACAACAAAAATCACATAGCAAAAACAATGTGTTTAAGAAGAAAAGTTAGGTTCGACGGCTGGACTAACCGTAAAAAAAGGCACCATTCCTATGTGGTGTGTCTTGCATCATGCTCTGTCCCCTACTTGTATCCATAATAATGAGGTTTCTGCAGAGCCCCTCTAGAGTGGAACAGGGAGGCTGGGGGAGGTTAATTAGGCATGGGGATATAGGCAACTACTGTCCACTCTTTTCAGGGGGTCAAATGTAAAATCTGGGTTGAGGTGTGAGGTGGTGGTGGGGGGACTCACTATGGGTTGGTGACACCCCCCTTTAAGACCAGTGTTGAGACTGTTAAACAATAACTTTGCAGGAACTCATTGGAGATGTTCGGCATGATCACACTGGAGAAAAACAGTCATTAGTGGTGTTGCTCTGGCAGACATGGACTCAAAAAGAGGGGACAGAAAGCCTAGTCTAGACGAGACTAGCATGGCACAGCCTGGCCTGGCAGGGGCAAGGTACTCCTCTCCCAAACGTCTATGGTACACAGATAGCTTGGTGATACATCTGCTTGCTCTGCCTTTCCTTGACCGTCCTCTTTAGTTTCAAAGTTTGTTGTTGTTGTTTCAGCTTCCACCGTCAGTCTTCAAGTCCATGCTGCCACTACGCGCCATAGGTCCACTCCTCACCGCGAATTGGTGAGCTGTGGGAGAGAAGGATAAATTATTAAGACATTGTGTAAGGACTCAGCGTCTCTGCTGTGAATAAATGAATCAAATGTATTTTATTTAAGTAATTTTAACAAATTGGCAGTTGTCACGAAGTGCTATACAGATACCCAGCCTAAAACCCCAATGAGCAAGCAATGCAGAAGCATAGTGGTTAAGAAAAACTTAGAAAGACAGGAACCTAGAAAGAAACCTAGAGAGGAACCAGGCTCTGAGGGGGGCCAGTCCTCTTCTGGCTGTGCCGGATAAACTATATTGTTGATTATTCTTGAGATCAGATATGGGCAGTATTTAAATTACTTTTGAGTATTTTGTCATTTGTATTACACCGGGCTGAACTACACTACAATGATTTTGTAACCAGATGCATTCGAGAGCTATAATTTAGATATATATTTTTTATTACAGCAATTACCTTTCACCCTTCATTTGTATAATAAGTCTGATTGCACTATGGTGTGATCAAAGTGTCTGCTAAATTAATTAAATATAAATGTATATGTAAAAACGAACAACTGCAAAGCATGCTGAATATTATTCTAATGAGCTCCGCCCCGAAACAAGGCGAAATAATAATACCGTGTGCTTTGCAGTTCATTTTGGTATGTTCATTTTCACATACACATTTAGGTTATTTACCAGAAATTCTTAACCACAGTGACTTATAGTCAAGTGTGTTCAACTAAGGTAGATAAAGAACAACAACTGACCTAGAATATGTGGACAACTACAAATACCTAGGTGTCTGGTTAGACTGTAAACTCTCCTTCCAGACTAACATTAGGCATCTCCAATCCAAAATTAAATCTAGAATTGGCTTCCTATTTCGCAACTAAGCCTCCTTCACTCATGCCGCCAAACATACCCTCGTAAAACTGACTATCCTACCGATCCTTGACTTCGGCGATGTCATTTACAAAATAGCCCCCAACACTCTACTCAGCAAATTGGATGCAGTCTATCATAGTGCCATCCGTTTTGTCACCAAAGCCCCATATACTACTCACCACTGCGACCTGTATGCTCTCGTTGGCTGGCCCTCACTACATATCCATCGCCAAACCCACTGGCTCCAGGTCATCTATAAATCTTTGCTAGGTAAAGCCCAGCCACATCTCAGCTCACTGGTCACCATAGCAACATCCACCCGTAGCACGCGCTCCAGCAGGTACATTGCACTGGTCATCCCCAAAGCCAACACTTACTTTGGCCGCCTTTCCTTCCAGTTCTCTAATGCTAATGACTGGAACAAATTGCAAAAATCTCTGAAGCCTTATATCTCCCCTCTAACTTTAAGCATCAGCTGTCAGAGCAGCTTACCGATCACTGTACTTGTGCTATTTACAGATTGGCTGTGTATATCTGACTACCTCATCCCCATATTATTACTTACCCTCTTGCTCTTTTGCACCCTAGTATCTCTACTTGCACATCATCACCTGCACATCTATCACTCCAGTATTAATGCTAAATTGTAATTATTTTCGCCTCTATTGCCTATTTATTGCCTACCTCCCTACTCTTCTACATTTGCACACACTGTACATAGATCTTCTCTGTTATTGACTGTACGTTTGTTTATGTGTAACTCTGTGTTGTTTTTGTCGCACTGCTTTGCTTTATCTTGGCCAGGTCGCAGTTGTAAATGAGAACTTGTTGTCAACTGGCCTACCTGGTTAAATAAAGGTGAAATAAAAATAAATATCAGTCATAGCAAGTAAAACGTTTCTGTAACCGTTACTGAGAATGTTGTTGCTGTACGGCCCGGCTACTTGCAAATTTATTTTAGTATTTTAAAATGCATGCATTTTAAATCAGATACATTTTATAACTGTATTTTGTCATTTTTGCCCATCCCTGCTTGCAATAAAGTTGGTAATGGGCTGAGTCTATGACTGACCTCCATCAAGACACCACACAGCGGCAGCTCATGCAGTCCTGCCCGCTCTCGTCAGGAGGGTTGAGCTTCCTCAGCTTGTGTTGCCTGATCTCTCTGACTAGTGTGTAGAAGGCATCCTCTACCCCCTGCAAACACACATACACCTTCAGAACTACATCAATCTGCAAAGTGGGCATTACATATTATCAAGCTCGTAAACATGGCCATCAACATGACTTTCTCTATATTTGTTTGAGCAGTTCTTTAACAATGAAAACAAATGAAATCTCAAAAACTTGAGCTTTTCAAAGTCGGATCGGTATCACCATGGAAACGGCAATCGGATGCAACCAATAGAACATTTGCAATGGTCGAAACGAGACAATGTGTGTGGAAGTGTACCTGTCGTGTCTTGGCCGAGGTCTCAATGTAGGGAATTCCATAGCTGCGGGCCAGTTCCTGTGCTTGCCGCGTGTCCACGGTACACGCCGGGAGGTCACATTTATTACCCACCAGCACCATCGGTACGTCGTCAGAGTCCTTCACACGCTTGATCTGTTCCCTACAGGAGGACAGAAAGACACTGGTCAGTACCTTACTTGGTCTAACCGGTTTCTCTTTTAACCTTTGTGTACAGGAATTAGTACCGTACTCCACATTACATCAACCGTATACCAGAGGAACTACCAGTAGAATTACTGGTGTAATGTCAATACCTTGTAGTAGAGTGGAATGCACTTCGTCACGGTGACTGTAAACATTTTACGTAAATTATTTTGTCATTTAGCAGACGCTCTTATACAGAGCGACTTACAGGAGGAATAAGTGCCTTTCTCAAGGGCACGTTGATAGATTTTTCACCTAGGATTCGAACGAGCGACCATTCGGTTACTGGCTTAACGCTCAATCGCTAGGCTACCTGCCGCCCTCTAGGCAAACACTATGCGACTGGCTGTACACATACCCACCTGTTACAAAGTCATTCCACAACTAATGCATTATGTAAAGTTGCCATAATCAATTCCCAAGGAAGGAGCTCACTGCTCGTGGGTCATTTCACCCTTCTGTATAGGATCCTACCTCCCTCTCCTTCCCTCCTATAAACACCACCAGTCAGACAAACAAGGGGCTCTATGACCCAGAGGAGCAGGCCTTGCTGTGCAGCACTGCTGGAGGGAGGTGGACAGCAGGCAGGTGGGCAGCAAACAGTATGACCTCATCTCTCCAGCAGCAATCTAGCTAGCAGGCCAGGGGAGTGTGAGCGTCTGAGGGGAGTGGGTCAGATCTATCCATCAACTCAGCTCGTGCCACGTCTCTATGTCCGTAACTCAGCACAGTCACAGGCAGGACAGCTAACACCAGGTGGAGGAGTTGTGGTGGCATTCCAGGCTGTCTTTATCCATGGTCGTGCTGTGAAAATAAAGACAACCTGGGACGCGCATGCTCAATCTCTATGGAGATGGATGGGAAAGGCAGGGAACATGAGCTCACCACTAAAACAGCCAGTCAGATGATTGTGTGACCGTGTGAGACCGAGGGTAATGGGTCAGATCTATATAATCACCCCCTTAATTTACCTTCATCACCTAGCAGTACACACAATAGCCAATGCAAACCCACCAACACCGATCTATGGTCCGTTTGGTGTGATTTGTAGATCAGTGACTCTGCATAGCGCTTTGGCCTTGTCGATTCCCTATATAGTGCAGGCCAAATGGTGGGCAACAGGCACGCTTCACCAATCCCACAGCTGGCAGCCTGGCATTAGAGCTGGAGTTAACACAGAGACACTGAACGAACTGCACCCTCCCTCTGTCTGTCACATGAACAATACATCTTTAAATAACTTGACCAGTTTAACGCCGTAGTCATCCTCCATTCTGGCCCGGGATCTGGGATGGGGAGTATTATTACAGCATTGAGTGTCCGTCCATCTTTAGACAATGATGTGGTGTTAACTGACAGCTTTGGAGCCTGGCACACCAGGTTGCCAGGAGTAAAACAGGGGGGAGACAAACGTGCTGTTAGCAGCGGCGACCCGTCATTCAGGGCAGGTGGGGTTTTGGGTTGCATGTTATTTTGGCATTAATACATGTCACATATCAGTTTACAAATAATGTGTAAAAAAAATAAGTTAATAAAGCCACATACACAAGAAAGCAAAAAAGAAACCATGTTTGTAAGGCAGCTCCAAAATGCAGGTGTTTCAGCCTATCTCAGTGCTTTCTGTGGTGGTGGGGCATCCAGCGGAAAATACGGAGCGTAGGGGGTTGGTAATGTTCTCTAGTTGTGCCGTGATTGGCTCAGTGTTCTGTCACTCATGGGGACACTACGTCACTGCCAAATCTAAGGGTAGAGCGCGAAAATTCAAGCCCCATGGGTGCTGCCATAGAGTTACATTAGAAGTTCCCATCCAAGAACGCTCGAGGCCACTGGCTGCAGATAAAATGACGTCAAATCACTTTAATTGAACAGTAGCTTTGATTGGACTTATGTCAACACCATACTTTCAAAATCTTAGCTAGTGGTCATCATCATGAATCAAGTCGACAATCTACTGGCAAATCCTTTTTAATCCTTGTCATATGAAGTGAAATAACGAAGAGAAATTCTAGATAAAACGTACCGGTGCTCATCGGCCATAAACATTACACAACAAGTTGTAAATCGCAAATTCGACAATGAGTGGTTTGGAAGTCATCAGTCGCTAACTGCAAGCATTGCAAAGCAATCACTAGCCTGCTATTCAGTGGAGTGGGTGTGTGGTGCCAATTCTGGGTTTAAGGGTCTCTATTCCAAGCTTAAAAAAAAACCCACAAAAAAAAACATTGGCCATGCTGTCAATCCAGCATGATTTCTGCCGCGTTCAAAACTGGAAAATTCGGAACTGAGAAATCTGACTTAAATGAGTTCAAGACAACTGGGAACTTGGGAAAAAACGAGTTCTGACTGGGAAAATAAGTTTTGAATGGTCACCCACCACTAAATTGTAAAGTTGGGAACTGGGGCCTCTTTCTAGATCACCGACTTCAACATTATTCAACCTTGTCCCCCCCCCCAAGAGTTCCCAGTTGTCTTGAAAGCACAATAAATCCAGAGAAAGTCAGACTTTGATGACAAAATTTGCCCGCGAAGGATGGCTGCACCACCATGTTCAAGTGAGCACAGCACAAGGTGAGTCCAAAAATGTATTGTATGCTGCTGTATAAATGATGTAATATGCCAATGAGATATGTATACTGTAGCTAAGAAAGTAATACTAAGTGTATGTTGTGTAGTAAGCTGTTAGTAGCCCATGTGCCTCACCCTAATCATTTGGTCTATTTTCCACTCTTAATTTTGCCTACTGTTCTGACTTGGTGGTGCACATGTAGCCTATAACCTGTTTTTAGAGAAATGTAATCATTGAATATTGTAAGAGCTTTCATTGTCTGCTTATATGCCCAATTTATTTATCCTATGCTTCTGACTTGGTGTACAGGGAGAACACTAAGAACGGCCCATGTTCTGAATTCTGTCTCTGTACATTTCAAAAGTGCTGAACAAATAGTTATTAACTACGTCCGTCCTAGCTCGCTCATTAATGTCTTAACCGGAATTTCGGATTGCCTCTTATTGTCCCCTTGTGCCATAGTTTGCACATCTCAATTATCAGTAGAAACGACATTTGTTTAAGCAAGTCAGCCATATCAGCTTTTTTTTTTAAAGGTAGTAAATGAGGCTGAATGAACTGTTTCGCTGCCAGACAAGGCTCCGCTGATAGCCAGGTGTAGCAATGGTAAGGTGTTGGCCCTAACAGTTTGTGGGCACAGTTTGTCACCTTATAGTGCAATTCATGTATTGTTTAATGTTGTTTTGTGTCGTGGCTTTGCTGGCATGCATCCCCAACATTTTTTTTAACATGCTAAAATTGCCACTGGCTGTTAGAGTGTGTGGTTCTGTTCTAATCACGATCCCCAAATATAACAATCTTTCTCATTACCAATAAAACAAACAAGAGGGAGAGAGAAAGGTAGAGAGAAAGAGAGGCAGGGGTGGGGAGAGTGAAGACGCAGAATAGATTATCATCGTCATCTGGAATTCTTCCCTCCATCTCTCCCTCATCCTTGGGGGTGCTATCCCTCTCCTCTCCTGCTGCTCTTCTCTGGTCCAGTGTTCATTTGGCAGCTATTTTAGATTTAGTTATAGTCTTAAAATACCCTTTAGTCTTAGTGACATTTGAGTAAAGACTAAAATGCGGGACCATTTTTGTTTAGTTTTAGTCACAGACATTTTAATCACATAATAGTCTGCGTTTTTAAATATTAAATAATGAATAATTAGGCCACCTCTAACTTCCATTATGTACATCCAGATAACCTTGTCCAACTAGGCCTACTATCCAGTAGTATACCTTAACTGGCAACATTGATAGTGGCAGATTGTAACCAATGCCAGCCATTATTAACTATATAGGCAATAAAAGTCTTGCCTACAGGTTAAACAATTTACAGCTCTGATTATCTCCCCAAAATAACCGCCAAGATGGGTAAATAACAGTTGTTTCCTTGAAAAGGGGAGAATTTCAGCTTTACAAAAATACCAGAAGTTTCAAGTTTTAGTAGTCTTGTGTGGGATACACATTGTATACATCATCCAACTAAATGCTTACTTGCAGGTTCCTTCGACAATGCAACAATAAGAAATAAACAATAAGAATACGAACATAAAGTAAATGGCTCAGTAGAATAGAATAAACATTTTAGCATAAGTATAATACAGTAAGGCACAATTTACAGTCCAATATTTACTTATGTATTGGGGAAGGGGGCAGTGTATAAACTAAGCAGTATAATAAGAGTCTGGTAGCAGCAGTTGTGATGTGTGTGCAGCATGAATATGTTTGTGTGTGTGTGTATACACATATGTATATGCAGTTGAAGTCGGAAGTTTACATATACTTAGGTTGGAGTCATTAAAACTATTTTTTCAACCACTCCACAAATTTCTTGTTAACAAACTATTGTTTTGGGAAGTCGGTTAGGACATCTACTTTATGCATGACACAAGTAATTTTCCAACAATTGTTTACAGACAGATTATTTCACTGTATCACAATTCCAGTGGGTCAGAAATTCACATACACTAAGTTGACTGTGCATTTAAACAGCTTGGAAAATTCCAGAAAATAATGTCATGGCTTTAGAAGCTTCTGATAAACTAATTGACATCATTTGAGTACCTGTGGATGTATTTCAAGGCCTACCTTCAAACTCAGTGCCTCTTTGCTTGACATCATGGTAAAATCAAAAGGAATCAGCCAAGACCTCAGGAAAAAATTGTAGACCTCCACAAGTCTGGTTCATCCTTGGGAGCAATTTACAAATGCCTGAAGGTACCACATTCATCTGTACAAACAATAGTACGCAAGTATAAGGACGTTGTGAAGATGCTGGAGGAAACAGGTACAAACGTATCTGTATCCACAGTAAAACGAGTCCTATATCGACATAACCTGAAAGGCCGCTCAGCAAGGAAGAAGCCACTGCTCCAAAACCGCCATAAAAAAGCCAGACTACGTTTTGCAACTGCACATGGGGACAAAGATCGTACTTTTTGGAGAAATGTCCTCTGGTCTGATGAAACAAAAATAGAACCGTTTGGCCATAATGACCATCATTATGTTTGGAGGAAAATGGGGGAGGCTTGCAAGCCGAACACCACCATCCCAACCGTGAAGTACGGGGGCGGCAGCATCATGTTGTGGGGGTGCTTTGCTGCAGGAGGGCCTGGTGCACTTCACAAAATAGATGGCATCATGATGCAGGAAAATGATGTGGATATATTGAAGCAACATCTCAAGACATCAGTCAGGAAGTTAAAGCTTGGTCGCAAATGGGTCTTCCAAATGGTCAATGACCCCAAGCATACTTCCAAAGTTGTGGCAAAATGGCTTAAGGACAACAAAGTCAAGGTATTGGAGTGGCCATCACAAAGCCTTGACCTCAATCCTACAGAAGATATGTGAGCAGAACTGAAAAAGCGTGTGCGAGCAAGGAGGCCTACAAACCTGACTCAGTTACATCAGCTCTGTCAGGACGAATGGGACAAAATTCACCAAACTTGTGGAAGGTTACCCGAAACGTTTGACCCAAGTTAAACAATTTAAAGGCAATGCTACCAAATACGAATTGAGTGTATGTAAACTTCTGACCCCCCTGGAAATGTGATGAAATAAGTAAAAGCTGAAATAAATCATTCTCTCTACTATTATTCTGACATTTCACATTCTTAAAATAGTGGTGATCCTAACTGACCTAAGACAGGGAATTTTTACTAGGATTAAAATGTCAGGATTTGTGAAAAACTGAGTTGAAATATATTTGGCTAAGGTGTATGTCAACTTCCGACTTCAACTGTATGTATGTATAGATAGATAGGTATACACACACACATCTATCTATCTGTGTGGGTGTGTACATGTGTGCTAAGGTGCAAAGAATCAGAGCAGGTGGTCAGTCCAGTTCAATTGTTCAGCAGTCTGTTGGCTTGTAGATAGAAAATGTCTGAGCCTGTTGGTATCAGACCTCATGCTCTGATATCGTCTGCCCCACGGTAGAGAACAGCTCGTGGCTGGGGTATGTGGGGTCCTTGATGATGCTGCATGCCTTCCTCGGGCACCGTTTCAAGTAGATGTCCTGGATGGGTGGGAGCCCAGTCCCAGTGATTTACTGACCCGTCTTCATCACCTGCTGGATGGTCGTGGACGGAGCAATTCCCGTACCAGGCTATGATGCAACCAGTCAGGATGCTCTCAATGGTGCAGCGATAGTATTAGGAGAGGACCTGGTATTACTGTACTCCTAATATTCAAAATAGCATTAATTTTTCCTATACGAAAAAAGCTACCGCAACTCACATTTGCTGCAACACTGAAGATTGGGGGAAAAAAAAAACAGATGAAAAGGAGCTTCATGTGAAATTGAGTCTCAAGTGGAATTGTCACATTTGTCAATTAAAATTGTAATAGTTCACATTTTTCAAGGGCATTTCATCTCGTTATCGTCATAGTTTTAGTCAGGAAAAAGGTCGTTGACTAAATTAACACTGCTCTCTCTGGTCCAATTGAGTCAGGATCGATTTAATTGACAGCGTGCTGTAATCCCCTCAGTCACAGGCTAAGCTTTTTTTGTATAGCTTTGTATAACCCTTTGTCCTGACACACACACACACACACACACACACACACACACACACACACACACCTGTACTGGTGGATGTCCTCAAAGGATTTGGTGTTGTTGATGGCGAAGACACAGAGGAAGCCCTCCCCTGTCCTCATGTACTGGTCCCTCATGGCACTGTACTCCTCCTGACCTGCAGTGTCCAGGATGTCCAGCAGACACGTCTCCCCGTCAATCACCACCTGCTTCCTGTACGAGTCCTAAAACAGGGGGAGGGACATCCTCCAGTTACACTGCTACAGACAGGCTGCCTACGTATTCTTTAACTAAGTGTGCACAGGAGCAATTAGGGTTAAGTGCCTTGCTCAAGGGCACAGACAGATTTTTCATCTAGTTGGCTCGGTGATTTGAACCAGCGACCTTTCGGTTACTGGCCCAACGCTCTTAACTGCTAGACTACCTGCCACCTTGTTAGGTTTCAGATGGCTGTAATCTGGAGGCGAAAGAAACGCACACCTTATTAGGAGAGGTGATGCAATAATTTAATAACCAACGTTGACAGACAAGCTGTCTTCATCATGATATAAAGACAAACACTGCAGGTCACTAGTTTATATAGTGTCAAAGGACACACACAGGTGTCTGTAATCATGGCCGGTTGTGGCCTGATATCATTGGTTAATTCTCAGATAAAAATAACATACAAAACACATGAATGGATAGCATACGATCATATATACAATTTGGCTACATAGGAAACTAACAATAACAATAGCAAAATCCCAACAATGGCTTCAGATCAAAGTCTACGTTGAGACCGAGAGGAGCAAGGCAGCCTCTCGTTTTAACAATAAATTGTTGAGATCACCCCCTCTCCTAGGGAGGGTGACATGTTCGACGCCGATATAACATAGGGACAAAATCGAGTGGTTCACTTCCAAAAAGTGGGCCGCAACTGGGTAAGTCGAGTTCCTGCACCTAATGGTGCTACGATGCTCCGAGATTCTCACTTCCAATTCGCGTTTTGTTTTACCCACATCATTTTTACCACGAGGACAAGTTATTAGATAAATAACTGACTTAGTGAAGCACGTGATAACACCTTTAATTGGGATCTGTTTCCCTGTTTGGGGGTGTTTGAAGGATCTACATATATAAGTGCCATTGCATTGAGCACAGCCATTACACTTGTAGTTTCCATCCGGTCGAGGGGCAAATTGACGTTGTGCAGGGATATTTTGGGGTGGTAAATTAGAGTTTACCAATTGATCTCTGAGCGCCGCGAGAATACCGATACTGTCATCGGATCTTAGAATGTTTGAACGATTCCTTTAATTTGTTCAGAGCACTTTGAATAGTGGGTAGTTAGAATGCAAGAATGCTTCTTTTTGCGAGACTGTCATTGAAAAAGATCATGTCTCGATTTGTTTGGAATTTTCTCAATGGCGGTATTAATCGGACCATTTTTGTACCCCCTCTCCTTGAATTTTCTTTGCGTCCCAGACATATTTCTGTCGAAATCTGATTGGGTTTTGCAAATTCTTTGCAAATAAATTCCATTGACTAAATTAACATACTAGCAATATGGAATGAAGTATAAGCTGAAATCCATTGATGCGTGTTCAATATAATAACTAACCATTTACACACGTCTCTCGACTAGGTCTAAAGCATGAGCCTGGGACCCAGTTTTTTTTTTTTTTTTTACACACACAGAGAGAGAGGAGTGTGCTGGTTGATATATACGCTAAATCCCTATGCTGTGTGACTGGCCAGGGAAGAGGTAGTGGTATCAAGAGGGCAGAGTAGCAGGGCAAATGTTTAGCGTCCCAACACACAGACACAAACATGTGGTGCAGGGCCTTTGTGTGCTAGTGCATAGGGGACAGGAATGCACACACACACAAAAAAGACATTGTCTGGCCAGAGGCAGGCGTGGTGAGAACGAGAGAGAGAAAGGGGGAGAGAGAGAGAGGGTAGTGGAGAAATCAGACAGACTCTCTCTCTCTCTCCAAATCTCTCTCCCGCTCTTATAGTGAACGGAGGGGAATGACATTAGGAGTAGCGGTGTAGTAAAAAAACAAAAACAGTTGAATTGAATTGATAGTGAGTGGTCATATTTGGTAATGAGATTTTGTAGTGAACAGCAGGGACGGGACAATACCAGTAATGCAATAGTCGTTAGTGTCGTGGCAAGGAAACAAAACAAAGTGGTTTTAGGAAAACATCCCTAATGTTGGAAACAACATGTTGTCATCCAGAGTCAAGTTGATTTATTTTCCAAGCTATAACACACTATTTTACATACAGCAGGTTTTAGAAAGACCAAAGAGTAGTCTGCTTCGTGTTTTAATGGAAAAAATATTGCAGCCATAGTGAAGTGGTCTCTCCAACGAGCCAGCGGAGTCACACTAGGTTACTCTACTCCGTTCACTAGACCAGGGGAGGGGCCACATCCGCATGACATCACCCACAGTGATCAGCTGCAGACAGAAGCTCTGGACACATACCTCTATGGTGGGGTCGTATTCATCCACAAAGTGGTTCTGGATAAGCTGGATGGTGAGTGCACTCTTCCCCACACCTCCTGCCCCCACCACCACCAACTTGTACTCCGTCATCCTCACTGCTCCCCACACACACACACTTCTGCGAGAGAGAGGGAGAGCGTGAGAGAGGAGAGAAAGAAATAGCAGAGCAGCAGAAAAACAGGGAGTGAAGAGAAAGGTTAATACATGTTATGATGTTTTGTTATTCTTCAATGTACAGTATACATTTGGGGTACTGTATATTCATTGGCAGTATTCTGAGTCTGACATTAGCTTCCCTGAACCCCTACCATGCTACGGAGTTAACCACCACCTCTGCCCAGGTGGATGGGCAAACAGTGTGTGTGTGTGTGTGTCTGTGTGTGTGTGTGTGTGTGTGTGTGTGTGTGTGTAGGGGGGCTGAGACCCCATAGGGGAATGTGAAAAATGTGCTGAAGGTACTCAATGTTTCCATCCACTCCCGCTCAACACGAGGGGGAGGGAGAGAGCGGAGGGGGTTTGACACTGGCAGAGTGCTCCTCATTGATGCCTAGTATTGCCTACCTCACAATCGGAAGCCTTTTTTTTCTCCATACAGCGTAAAGGTGCTGTTTCTCTGAAAGCCTGTATGTAGCCCATGCAGCTGTTGAATATACAGTACATGGTGGCACTGCAGCATTGCTGGGCAGTGGAAAGGAGAGGACAGAGAAGGGGAGGCCCTGCTGTCAGAAGGTTTTAGGACTACCATGTGGGTCCAGTTAACAGGCACAGCCATTACAAACGGCTGCCCTGCCAATAAATCATTGGCTCTCACTAAACAACTTGGGTCGTATTCCTTAGTGCAAAACGTTTTGCAACAAAAGCAAGCGCTTCTTATTGGACAGGCATGTCCTTTTTTTGTCTTGTCTGCTTCCATATGGCTAATAGTAAATACGACCAGGCCTTATTCTCTTCCAGAACACATCCTTTCCTATCGTGATCTCACTTTATCTCTAGCCTGACGACTCACACTAAATTCTTCCGCTGCTCTGTCGTTCACTACATACTTTAGTGAAGTCGTTTGTGGTGATGAGGGGCATTGTACAAAACGTCAGCGATGGGATCGTCTCTAACCAATCAGATTATCAAAGCTAATGACGAATTTTGAAACCGGCACTTTACGCACGCGTTCTGGCTCAACCCATCGGTTTCTGGACCAATCAGACAGCCCGGAATATGTTCACATTCGGTGAAAGATTGGGGAGGTACGTCCATGGGCGTAGCGTTTGGCTGAAGCAAGGAGGCTGGGTAGCCAGGCAACTTCATCTCATCACTGATCTGACATGACTGGAGAGAGAGACGCAAAACAACAGGCTGTGGCAGGTAGGCGAGCAGTTAAGAGCGCTGGGACGGTAACCAAAAAGTTGCTGGTTCAAATCCCTGAGTCAACTTAACCCTAATTGCTCCTGTATGTTGCTGTGGATAAAAGCGTCTGCAAAATGTAAAAATGTCTGTCTTTAGAAATGCATTCTTTTGACAGGTGAGAGCTATAAAAAAGGTGGAAATCTACCATATCCAATCCATTCATTGATCATGAAGGAGAGGAGGCAAGGAAAGGGAGCCATAGGAGTATTGTCCAATACACAGTGAACTGTCAAGTGGAAGGGTAAACTGTCTGTACATATCCAGTCGCTCACTGCAACAGATGGCAGAATGGAGTGTGTGAGAGGGATTCAGAGATAACCCACAGCATCAGATATGAATGTAGCCTTGATGACACTGGTGATGGTTTTGATCCATGTGTGTCACTACACACTAGCCCCACTAGCTCCAATCAGTGTGTCACCTGTAGCTATAAAACACGGTGTCAGACTAGTGGCTTACTTATAGGACATCAGTGCCGTAAAACAAAAACCGCTAACAGAAAGCTATCAATTTGTAATTGTCCCATAAGATCTCAGCACATGCATCCCAGGCCAGCCTTAGTAGACCGAGCCAACCAGTAAAGCTCTGAACTGACAGGGTCAAACCCAATAGGCCAGTGAACTGGGTGGCAGTGTAGCGTGGCTAAAACAGCCACACTGCTAAATTGTTGCCCCCTCCCAAAATAAGATTAAACAAATATTCTTAAAATAAATATCCACACACACACAGTACACATTCAAGAGTTTCTTTATTTTTACTATTTTCTACATTGTAGAATAATAGTGAAGACATCAGAGTTATGAAATAACACATATGGAGTCATGTAGTATGTGAGAAACCCAATTGATATGGTTTGGATGAGTTGGACCGCAGTGTGAAGGAAAAGCAGCCAACAAGTGCTCAGCATATGTGGGAACTCCTTCAGGACTGTTGGAAAGTTATTCCATGTGAAGTTGGTTGAGAGAATGCCACGAGTGTGAAAAGCTGTCATCAAGGCAAAGGGTGGCTACTTTGAAGAATCTCAAATATATTTAACACTTTTGTGGTTACTACATGATTCCATGTGTTATTTCATAGTTGATGTCTTCACTATTATTATACATTGGAGAAGGCAGCAAAAATAAAGAAAAACCCTTGAATTAGTATGTGTCCAAACTTTTGACTAGTACTGAGATATTATATACACTCAGCAAAAAAAGAAACGTCCCTTTTTCAGGACCCTGTCTTTCAAAGAGAATTCGTAAAAATCCAAATAACTTCACAGATCTTAATTGTGAAGGGGTTTAACTGTTTCCCATGCTTGTTCAATGAACCATAAACAATTAATGAACATGCACCCGTGGAACGGTCGTTAAGACACTAACAGCTTACAGACGGTAGGCAATTAAAGGTCACAATTATGAAAACTTAGGACATTAAAGAGGCCTTTCTACTGACTTTGAAAAACACCAAAAGAAATATGCCCAGGGTCCCTGCTCATCTGTGTAAACGTGCCTTGGGCATGCTGCAAGGAGGCATGAGGACTGCAGATGTGGCCAGGGCAATAAATTGCAATGTCCGTACTGTGACACTCCTAAGACAGCACTACAGGGAGACAGGAAGGATGATCATCCTCGCAGTGGCAGACCACGTGTAACAGCTGCACAGGATCGATACATCTGAACATCACACCGGCAGGACAGGTACAGGATGGCAACAACAACTGCCCGAGTTACACCAGGAACGCACAAACCCTCCATCAGTGCTCAGTCTGTTCTCAATAGGCTGAGAGAGGCTGGACTGAGGGCTTGTAGGCCTGTTGTAAGGCAGGTCCTCACCAGACATCACCGGCAACAACGTCACCTATGGGCACAAACCCACTGTCGCTGGAGCAGACAAGACTGGCAAAAAGTGCTCTTCTGTCGAGTCGCTGTTTTGTCTCACCAGCGGTGATGGTCGGATTCGCGTTTATCGTCGAAGGAATGAGCGTTACACTGAGGCCTGTACTCTGGAGCGGGATCGATTTGGAGGTGGAGGGTCCGTCATGGTCTGGGGCGGTGTCACAGCATCATCGGACTGAGCTTGTTGTCATTGCAGGCAATCTCAACATTGTGCGTTACAGGGAAGACATCCTCCTCCCTCATGTGGTACCCTTCCTGCAGGCGCATCCTGACATGACCCTCCAGCATGACAATGCCACCAGCCATACTGCTCATTCTGTGCGTGATTTCCTGCAAGACAGGAATGTCAGTGTTCTGCCATGGTCAGTGAAGAGTCCGGATCTCAATCCCATTGAGCACTTCTGGGACCTGTTGGATCGGAGGGTGAGGGCTAGGGCCATTCCCCCCCAGAAATGTCCGGGAACTTGCAGGTGCCTTGGTGGGAGAGTGGGGTAACATCTCACAGCAAGAACTGGCAAATCTGGTGCAGTCCATGAGGAGGAGATGCACTATAGTACTTAATGCAGCTGGTGGCCACACCAGATACTGACTGTTACTTTTGATTTTGACCCCTCCTTTGTTCAGGGACACATTCAATTTCTGTTAGTCACATGTCTATGGAACTTGTTCAGTTTATGTCTCAGTTGTTGAATCTTATGTTCATACAAATATTTACACATGTTAAGTTTCCTGAAAATAAATGCAGTTGACAGTGAGAGGACGTTTCTTTTTTTGCTGAGTTTATATAATAATTATACAAAAAATACATTGGGATGTAAAAAGGTCAGTGTAAACTTAAATGACTAAAACCAGATAAAGTGTTTAAGATAATGGAGCTATATATATTTTTTTAAATAAGATCATTGAGAACTAACAATCACCAAAACAAAAACTAGACAGTCAGGGAGAATCAAAAATTCAAAACATGTCATGGCATGAGGCCCCCATTGATTTTGTTCAAATTTTTGACTCACTCGGCATAACACGGCATAAGCCATAGCAAAATGTGTAGAATCGTGTTTTGCAACATTATTTTCTGGATGTAACCAGGACCTCAGCTAACCACAAGATAATTTCACTGATGCTTCTTGGCAACCGCAGAACCCCTCCCTTGGTTACACAAATTCAGAGTGTTGTAACAGAGGACGTAGATCAGTGATATAGCATCATCAGAGCGGTTGTCAGATCTGTGAAGAGACTGGGGAAAACGTATAAACATTTCACTGCAAGTCAGGAGTGAGTGTGTGTGTGTGTGTGTATGTATGTATGTATGTGTCTCTCAAAAAGGCAATAAGCAGATGAGGAGACAAGACTGAACACACTGGTGGAATCAGTTCCAGTACAACACCCAATCCTCTGGCCAGCCAGCCAACCATCAAGAGTATAATGAGCCAGCCAAACAACCTCTCCTACCTCCCACCACTGCAACCTAGTGTATGGATCTGCCCCACCTTTATCTTCTACTGTACCCACACAGATCACGTACAAACAAACAAACCCTGGATCTTCTACCCCACATATGCATACTCCTGTGGTAAGTACACTACACTCACCACAACCTTCTTGACCAACCAGCCACTGTACATCCTCACTGCACTCAGAAATATCTTTATTACGCAACAGCCCCATCCTACACTAACCTCCTGTCCTGACCTGTGTGTGCGCGGGCACGTGTGTGTCTGCCCAACCCTACCTCTACAGTTTGAGCTCCACGAAGCCCTGTTACTCCTCATGTGCTCATAAAACTGTACACATACTCCCTGTGTGTACACACACACACACACACACACACACACACACACACACACACACACACACACACACACACAGACACATCTGCCTACACACAGCAGCTGCAGTGTTCCTAGAGGAGAGGAGTAACTAGTGACATCAACCTGGACAGTTTGATGAGAGCAGGATACATGACAAAATCCCCCAAAACAACCCATTTACAAGGCTAATGCAGTGGCAGGGAGTCAAAGGCAACAGACACACACCAAGTAACTCCTATATTTGTCTCGGTGTATTAATAGATCATGCAACTCTGCTTCTTTGAGCCCCTATGTGTGTGTGTTGTCCAGACCAGGGGGACTTGTTGATGAGCAGACTGACTGTTGGGTCACGGCAGGCTTCTTTCTGACAGAGCAACTGCCCTCTGCTCTGCTTCAAAACAGCTTCTCCTGCACGGCAGTTTCAGCAGGCTCTATATCAGACTTCCACAGGGTTTCATGGAAACAGGTAGCTCTCCAGATCGGCTAAACCATCACCAATGTCAACACTCACAGGCTTGTGAAAACAACTTGATGGCTATAATTCTCTCTCTCACACACACGGCTATAATTCGCTAACGCAACAGGAAGGGAATTACCACGACCTCAATCGTGTGGGCAAACATTTAGCTTCCTTCTTTCCATACTGTAAATAAAGTCAGTAAAAAACACACACGTGCACGGAACATCCACGTAAGTGCATACATGCACGCACACTTCTCGTCTATGCACACACAATGCACTAACATAACCAGTTAAATGCCCAGTATCTGGCTATTACAGCAGAGGTGGAGGACATGTTTTGAGGCGTCTCTTGGCTGAGCCTGGCCTGGGCTACCGTAGTGTTATCTCCTGAAGCAGGAGGCTGTAACAGAATACAAATCAGTGATTCATTCTATTGTGATAGAGGTCTGGTCCAGAGAGAGAAGCTGCTGCTTTGATCCATCCCTCTGAATCAATAGGGAAGATGGCTTCTTGCATACAGGCCATTGTTGCCTTTTCAACATGGATATTTATAGCGGCAGATCTATCTTACTGGGCTGTCATTCCTGACAGGCGGGTGGACACAACTACAGGGATGACAGGATAGGATGACATCACAGGAGAGGCACAACCAATCAACAGGATGGACTGGGCAGGTAGGTCAAATCAGGGAGACGGTAGAAAATGACAATTACTTCTCCTCACCTTCCCTCACCCGACTCCTAACCATTCCACTCCCTTGGTGCTCCCCCCCTCACCTGTTCCACCTCCGTTGTAATAAAATAAAACATTTTATTAAAGTAAATGTGCATAAATTATGGTTAATAAGTGATAAGCAGTAATGGGCAGTCGCTACCATCATGGGAATTGTAATTGTTAAATTCTGTGTTACAGCATTCAACCCACATATTGCATTTCATGTCTAAAACAATTCATCGAAACAGAAATCGAAAAGTGATGATCTTTTACCGAAACCGACCTCAAAAAGCATTAATTGCTCAGCACTAATAGTACCTTGTTTCTACGCCATATCAGGGATTGATCATGGATCGTTAAATTCTCATTATAATGAGAATAACAGTTTAACTCTGTAATGTGACATCTGTAGTCATATCATGACATCACTTTGAGGCGTGCCCACATTGGGAAGAGCCAATAGCGGCAGTCTAGGCAGATTTGAATTTTATTGTGGATGTTGGTAAGAGGAGCTGTCTATTACACACTTCTATGGGTGAGGGGAGACAAAGCCGTGCCATTCAATTACAATCTAGGCTACAAGTGTCAGTCATTCCATGTAGGGCCGAGTGTCTGCGGGTTTTCCCTCCTCACTTGTACTTAATTGATGAATTAAGGTCACTAATTAGTAAGGAACTCCACACCTGGTTGTCTAGGGCTTAATTGAAAGGGGGGGGGGGGGGAATGGAAAAACCTGCAGGCACTAGGCCCCCCATGGAATAAATGTGACAGCCCTGATCTAGGCCATGTCAGAGATTAATAATCCAGATATAAATAGGGAGATGATGATTTTATTTTTTATTTTTTCAGCCCTGCCTGCAGACTCCAGTACCACTTGTTGTCTGTAGGGATCTGTGCTCTTCTGTGGTGTTTGTCTAGGTACTACTGAGGGAGAACACTACCACGAGGGATGCCCCCCCACACCCACACACAGTTCCCTGTGCCAACCATACCCTCTCGCTCCTCTGACTGTTTGGTAATTAGTGCCACAACACGTTGGGTCTCTCTCCACCAGTCTTAATTAGCCCCTAAAGTACACGCATACTCCCAACACTACAGTACCCCAATGCTACAGTACACAGACCGCAAATATAGTCACACACACACACAGTCCAACCCCATCACTACAGTAAACACATACAGTCTGGGATGGGCACAGTGCTGGTGATCTTATATATAAATAAATAAAGATCACCAGCATATATATATATATATATATATATATATATTTAGAAGCTTCCAAAAGCATTTGCTTTGGACCTTGCATCAGCACCTACATTAAATTCCACACAGCTCGAGGTCAAAATTGGAGGAGCAAACCTCATGTAAGCACTTTCCAGTGGGGACAGATAATATAGTCTACATACTCTGTCTGTCTTCAGCCACATCCCTGTCTGATGGCCTACTCCACTAAACCTCTGCATGGCTGTGCCCTTTTGCTCAAGGAGAGGTACATGTACATGTGTAGGGTTATATATAGCCCACGGCCATCTTGAGCTGGGAGACATTAACAGTTTGTTTTGAAACCCTAGAGCTTTGCTTAGACCATGAGAGTAATCTTACATGACAGTTTATTGAGGGCGCAGGTTGGGAGCTGGGAGTCGCTGGACAGGGGGGGGAGTCATCGACCTGAAACAGTCAGAGACATTCAACTTACCTTACTGGTATGCACTGCACCCCACGAGTTAGGCCTACATTTTGGACCTAGGAGGTAGTACTGCCTTGGGTTTATATACAGTGGGGTCTGAAATTATTGATACCATCAATAAAGATTATTGCTAATTTCTGTATAAAATAAATAAAAATACTGAGCTATATTGTATGCTCCCCCAAAAAATTGGGAAATTATATTATTTTTTAACAAATACAATTTCCCAGAGAGATTACTTGAACAACATTTTTTTTGGAGGTGGGTCAAAATTGACACTTAAAGAATAAATAATTGCCATAAATAAAGTATTCAAAAATGTAGTATTTGTCTCAATGTTCCTAGCAAGTCATGTGACTCACATCAAGCTTGTCACTCTATAAACTTGTTGAATGCAGTTGCAGTTCTTTTTGGATGCGTTTCAGATTGTGTGCCCAATAGAAATGAATGGTGAATAGAATACTGTATGTTTCTAAACACTTCTACATTAATGTACCATAATTATGGATAATCCTGAATGAATTGAGAATAACGAAAGTTCGAGGGTCAAAGATCATATCCCCAAGAAATGCTAACCTCTCCTGTTATTGGTAATGGTGAGGTTAGGGAGGGAGGTTACTTGTTAAACAAAATCTCTTCCTCTGAGCAATTGTATTAGTATAAATTAAATAATGTAATTTCCCTTTTTAGCATACAATTTAGCTCAGTATTTTAATTAGTTATTTTTATACAGTTATTATTGCTCATCTTCACATCAAGGGTGTCAATAACTTCAGACCCCACTGCATAGAAAATAAATTGTATTCAGCATTGATTTGATACTAGTAGGCTACTCTTTACCACTCAATCGAGTTTCTGATGAGAGGGAGACTACCTTTCATCCTGAAAACAAAGAATTGTCCTGCTGTCGGTCCCACCCATCCTATATCGAGGATGAAGAACTTAAGAGCGGACCTCCTGCGTCTACACATGCAGCCCCCTCTCTCAACTAAAGCACTTAAATTGGTTAAAGGATCCATATTGTCAGAGCCAAAAGCCCACTGCAGGGATAATAGATTTTTAATGGAGAGATGATTGTAAGGGGAACCTCTCTAGGGACGGATCACAATCGAACACAGCGACCACCATGGAGCCAACCCCCCCCTTCACACACACACAAATGACTTCATCTCTGTAAATGGCATCTTTAGTGGGGCACTGGAGGAGACTTGGCTGCAATGCTACAACACAATGTAACCAAGCCTTGACACAATTTAGCTTAAGAAAATCCATCCATTTACAAAGGGAGATGTAACTAGCCAGGCCTTTCAGGTTTCTACACTAACTTTTTCCATTGGTGCTTGTCGCACAATTTAAAAAACAAAAACATAAATGACCTGCCCTGTGTGCCATAAATGTGCATGCATTCCATACAGAACCAGTGTTCTTACATTGATTTACTGTAACAGCAAAGTAAAGAGACTTTAAAATCTGCAATAAATAAATATTGCACTTTATTTTAAGAGCTTTGTGTTTTTTTCTGCAAAATCGATACCACAGCAAAAAAATTATCAATAAAAAAAAAGTGGGAAGGAGGTCTGATGTTTCAGGTTGACTCTCAAAATCACACTTATTATTTTTTATAGAAAAGTCCACAACAATGCTTAAACCACATCAGGGAACCATTTGAGGTCTAGGAAAAATGAGTCATTTTGATTTTTTTTGTTTAGTTAACCTTTAATTCAGGTGTGCAACAGCCAGACAGCTGTGTTTGGCTAGTGGCATGTCTTTAGCCACATGTGGAGTTTTCAAAACAAATGGCCATTGGATTGATGCAAATAACCATGATTATGCAAGGTTGGCATAGGCTACTTTGTAGTTACCTTTTAATTGCCTTTGCATCTAACTGAAAATGGTTATGCTATCATTAGCGACGCTAACGGCCACGCAAGTGGTAGACATGGTGGTAAACATATAGCAGGGCTTGATATTCCGGTAAATTTTCCAGTAGCACACCAGGCCAAAGCTACTGGCCCTAAATGGAAAAAAATTCTGGCCCAGTTCAAGATCTGACAGGAAAGCGAATGATGCGCACATAACTTCAATAAAATCATCTGCTATCTTCCATTTGCAAACTGAGCAACTACTGGGTTCATACAGACATCGGCAAGTCAAATTCAAGGACTGTCAAGGACTTTTCCCAAGCACTTAAATTGTAATTTTCGAGGACTTAACATGATATATTTCATTGTTGTAATAAGCCATTTTGTCGGGGAAAATGGCTGCACCCCTACCCAGTGATGTGAAATCAATAGATTAAGGCCTAATGAATTTATTTCTATAAACTAACTCAGTACAAATATTTTACATTGTTGCATGTTACGTTTATATTTTTGTTCAGTATAGACAGCATGCTCCCGACACAAACACACTAATGAAGCCTGTCCACATGTGGTAGCTAGTCAGTCTCGCCATTTGGGATGTTGAAGAGTTATTGAGGGGTTACTGTATCATGTTTTAAAATAAGAAAGCGACCAAAACATTTTTTTTTTAACACTATGGAAACCAAGTTGAAGCCAACATTCAATGATTTTACAGCAACATGCGCAACAGACTAGCACAACACCATTCAATTGAAACGGTGGTTAACAAACAAAAGCGCCTACCTCATAAAAACTGATGAGAAATTAAATCACGGAATAATTATATTGGAGTAGTAGAACTTCTAAATCGGCTACCATAACATCCATGAATTTTCAAGGACTAAAGAGCCTAGAGGAAATGTCTGATTCAAGTTAGGCTTCCATGATGGTTGAATATTGACAATGGGCAATTCAGCCAAGACTTATATATATATATATTTTTTTTTACTGGTAGATATACATTTACTGGTAGATATAACTTGGATCATATTCCCTACCCCTACCACTGTTGGTCTTCGCGCCACACAACAACCAGCTGTTTGAGAGCTGCACGCGCTCTCTGCCCGACAGATTAATAGGCTGTGTGCAGTGCGCTTGTGATAAATAAAGAAAAACATCGACAAAAACGAACAGCGTCGGAAATCCATCCGTTTTTTAAAAATCAATTATTTAGCCTGGATTATTGAGCCCTGACAAACAGGGAGGGGCATACCCGTGCAGTTGTTGCCTTTTCAGAATGTTGGTTTATTGTGAAACAAAAACTAACGTGACCAGGTACATTTTCACTGGCACCGTTGCATAGGGCTGGGAGATATGGCCTAAAAATTTTCCTTTAAAAAAAAACATATTAGGCGATTCACAGTGCATTCCAAAAGGTATTCAGACCCCTTTACTTTTCCCACATTTTGTTACGTTACAGCCTTGTTCTAAAATGTATTAATACACACAATACCCTATAATGACAAAGCAAAATCAGGGTTTTAAACAAATGTACATAATGAAATGTGGGGGGAAAATAAAACTGAAATGTCACATTCACATAAGTATTAAGAACCTTTACTCAGTACATGGTTGAAGCAGCTTTGGCAGCGATTACAACCTCGAGTCTTGAGAATGAAGCTCTAAGCTTCACACACCTGTATTTGCAGACTTTATCACATTATTCTCTGCAGATCCTCTCAAGCTCTGTCGGGTTGGATGGGGAGCATATCTGCATAGCTCTTTTCAGGTCTCTCCAAAGATGTTCGATCGGGTTCAAGTCCGGGCTCTGGCTGGGCCACTCAAGGACATTCAGAGACTTGTCACGTAGCCACTCCTGCATTGTCTTGGCTGTGTTCTTTGGGTCGTTGTCCTGTTGGAAGGTGAACCTTCACCCCAGTCTGAGGTCCTGGGAGCTCTGGACCTGGTTTTCATCAAGGATCTCTGCACTTTGCTCTGTTCATCTTTCCCTCGATCCTGACTAGTCTCTCAGTCCCTGCTGCTGAAAAAACATCCCTACAGCATGATGCTGCCACCACCATGCTTCACCGTAGGGATGGTGCCAGATTTCCTCCAGATGTGACGCGTGGAATTCAGGCCAAAGAGTTCCATCTTGGTTTCATCCTTTATGTGCCTTTTGGCAAACTCCAAGCGGGCTGTCATGTACCTTAAACTGAATAGTGGCTTCCATCTGTCCACTCTACCATAAAAGGCTTGATTGGTGGAGTGCTGCAGAGATGGTCGTCCTTCTGGAAGGTTCTCCCATCTCTAACAGAGGAACTGGAGCACTGTCAGAGTGACCATCAGGTTCTTGGTCACCTCCCTGACCAGGGCCCTTCTCCCCCAATTGCTCAGTTTGGCCGGGCAGCCAGCTCTAGGAAGAGCCTTGGCGGTTCCAAACTTCTTCCTTTTAAGAATGATGGAGGCCACTGTGTTGTTGGGGACCTTCAATGCTGCAGATTTTGCTCTGACATGCACTGTCAACTGTGGGACCTTACATAGACAGGTGTGTGCCAGCCAAATCGTGTCCAATGAATTGACCAATCAAGTTGTAGAAACAAAAAGGATGATCAATGGAAACAGGATGCACCTGAGCTCAATTTCAAGTTTCATAGCAAAGGGTCTGAATACTTATGTAAATAAGGCAGCTGTTTTTTTATTTGTAATAAATTAGCAAACATTTCTAAGAACCTGTTTTCGTTTTGTCATTATGGGGTATTGTGTGTAGATTTATTAAATAAAACATTTTCCTCGTCAATTTTAGAATAACACGGAACCCAAACTGGTTGCGCGTGTGCACCATCGTGCATAATTGTATTTTGTCCCCCTACACCAAACTCGATCACGACACGCAGGTTAAAATATCAAAACAAACTCTGAACCAATTACATTAATTTGGGGACAGGTCGAAAAGCATTAAACATTTATGGCAATTTAGCTAGCTAGCTTGCACTTGCTAGCTAATTTGTCCTATTTAGCTAGCTTGCTGTTGCTATCTAATTTGTCCTGGGATATAAACATTGTTATTTTACCTGAAATGCACAAGGTCCTCTACTCCGGCAATTAATCCACACATAAAACGGTCAACCAAATCATTTCTAGTCATCGCTCCTCCTTCCAGGCTTTTTCTTCTCTGGACTTTATATTGTGATTGGTAACTTTCATAAATTAGGTGCATTAACGCCACTGACCTCGTTAGTCTTTCAGTCACCCACGTGGGTATAACCAATGAGGAGATGGCACATGGGTACTTGCTTCTATAAACCAATGAGGAGATGGGAGAGGCAGGACTTGCAGCGCGATCTGCATCACAAATAGAACTGACTTATATTTTAGCCCTTGGCAACGCAGACGCTCATTGGCACGCGCAAGCAGTGTGGGTGCAATAATGGAAAAATATAGATTTCTACATATATTTTGCAATGCTCACGCACGGTGTAGTCAGGGTATAAGGTTGTAACGTAACAAAATGTGGAAATAGTCAAGGGATCTGAATACTTGCACTGTATACCTTGATTAGATTTTTTTTCTTCCTAAATAAGAGTTGTACAATTAAAAGGTCAAATACACCAGATTTTAAACAGTCAGCAATAATCTAATGAATTCAGGGCTTGTGAAGTTATACCTAGGCTGAATATAAGCCTTCCACAATCTTAAGACCCACTAATATTTTATTTTTCAATAATCACTGATCTGGCTTTCAAGTCTATGAGAATGATATTTTTTGTAAAAACAAATTTAACTAGAACCACGCATAATGCAAATTCACTAATAATGACAAACTTTTTGTAGCGGGTATTGGCTTACAGAAAATGAACACAGGTCTCATCAACAATCAAGCTCACGTGCTAGTGATTAGCCAGCTAATCTTTAGCCAACTTGGATCTATTTGCTAGCTAACCGTATCGAACCCTATCTTTAGGGATGGATAATGGGAGCACTAGATGGTGAGTAACCCCATTACATTCATCGCTCATCCATTAGAACACAATGTGAAGATAGAAGCCTGCATCTCCTATGAATAGGGTCACAGTTTTCAGTCAGTCAACTAATCATGATCCTTGGAGTCAAGAAAGCAGGGGGGGGTTAATGAGTGAGAGTGCAGTGCCCTCTCTCTTCTTCCCAATAAAACACTGTGTGTAGAAGAGAATAGGGCCCTAGCCTCAAAACAGACAGCCTCTTAGCAAAATATGACCTTTTTCCTCACTGGGTCCTCCTTTTAGGTTGTTAACCAGGGATCATCTCACACACACACACACACACACACACACACACACACACACGAGACAGGACCATCAGTGGACAGAGTCTCTCTCTATTCAGCTCTGACAATAGAAAGCAGCTGGAAGACCAACCATTCTATCCATTAGTCAACAATCCCTAACACAAAGCAACATGCCCAAGCATTAGAGGGGCCTTGTCCCTCAGGTTGCTTCGGCTACCCCTCATCAAGTGTAACAAACCACCTTAATGCCCGTTATGTGAATGGAACCCTTTCTAAATCCGACCGTGTCCATATCAATGGTTTATCAAGCTTGAGTGTAAATGAGTAGACCTTCCATTGGAATCATTACTTTTTGTATTAACCTGTTACTCATGGGGTATTGATGACATGAGTCATGCTTCTTGAATCATTCTTTATCAGCACTGATTTGTCATCCACTCATATTTTAGTGTACTGTATTACTAAGCACTGTATTACTAAGCACCGCTAGGCTACTGTATTACTAATAAGCATCGACATCATAAACAAAAATAGGAAGTTATCATCAAAACACCCGATGACTGACAATGTGGGAAACTGACCTGCAATGAATGGCATGTATGATTACACAGTGTGAAAATATATAATCCATAAAGGTCTCTATAGACATCACTCCAGCGATCAACGTGCCTGCGCGTGCATGGGCGGAGTCAGATTTTTTTGGAGCAGCGTGCACTTCTGCATTCCACCCAGAGAGGAAGTCTGCCTTGTGTAGTGTATATCTACTAGGGGGCTTGGGATGTCAGAGTAGCTTACCAAGCAAGAGGGTCCGAGGCACTCTGACCGTAGCTAGTGATGACATTTAAACTTCCGGATCCGGTGTTATGTGCCTTTTGTTTACAAATACAGGCTAGTATGGTGTTCTATTTTGTACTTTTTACCAATCCCCCCCAATTTCATGATATCCAATTGGTAGTTACAGTCTTGTCCCATAGCTGCAACTCCTGTATGGACTCAGGAGAGGTGAAGGTCGAGAGCCATGCATCCACCGAAACACGACCCGCCAAGCTGCACTGCTTCTTGACACACTTCTCGCTTAACCCAGGAGCCAGCCGCATCAATGTGTCAGAGGAAAAACCATACAGCTGGCGACCTGAAGTCAGCGTGCATGCGCCTGGCGTCCACAAGGAGTCGTCGCTGGAGCGCGATGGGACAAGGACAAACCAGCCAAACCCTCCCCTAACCCGGACGACGCTGGGCCAATTGTGTGCTGCCTCATGGGTCTTCTGGTCGCGGCCGGCTGCGACACAGCTTAGGATCGAACCCGAAAGCAGTGCCTTAGACCGCTCCGCCACTCAGGAGGCCCAGACACTTCTTAAGGATTTAATTAGTTACAGAAGCAAACATGTCGCTCTACGAATTGGAAGACCTTGAACTGCTCTTACTACTCTGGAGGAGAAATAAATAAAAAAAGGAGAATGGAATGTTTGTCCAGTGAACACTACAAGGGACAAGCTTGTCCATAGCTAAGTGCTGCAGAAAGGCTGGCTATGACCCTTCGGTTTTTAGCGAGTGGCAGCACACAAAGTATCGCAGCAAGTTATAAACTAAAATATCAACATTTTGTGCCATAATCACAGAAGTGTGCCAGGCTATCTGGTATGTCCTGAAGGAGGATTTTGTTGCTCATCCCTCCATGAAAAAATGGGACGAAATCGGCTGAGTTTTGGGATCGTTGGAATTATTAGTTGTGTGCAGGAGCTGTCGACGGAACTCAGGCAACGAGTACCACAACTACAAGGGCTTTTTCTCAATGGTACTGATTGCAGTTTGCGATGAAAGTACTGCTTCATCATGATCGACATGGGTGCATATGGTTAGGAGGGAGACGTGGGAATCTTCTCGCAAAGCAAGGTCGGCTCCCAACTCATTGCAGCTACCAAGGCCGGAGTGCATACCGGGGACCCAAACACAGAGCACATATGTCTAAGTGGGAGACGAGGCATTCCCAGAGTAAACCTGATGTGACCATATCCATGTAGATACGCTAAATGCATATGACTAATTATATATGGTGTGAAAATTATACCAATATAGAACTTGTAATTATATGCCTCATAAAAGTGATCTAGCATCCCAATAAGAGGATTGGGGCCTATGTCCAAAGCATAGGCCACACAGTTGTTACAGTACACAATAGTATTGAACGGGAACATGAAGGCTAACGGAAACACTTATTTTATTCAAAAAGGTTCTGCTGGCCTTGATGTGCGCAATAACCTAAAGGACTACTTCCTCATACCAGCTGGTTGAGTGTCTTTCCAAGATGCTGCCATCACACGTGGCACCCTACAATAAATGTAAAAAATGTTGGTGTGGTACGGAAAACATGGGCGCACATATGTTCTCTTCCTCTGGGTGATGTCTGTTTCTAGGTCATGTTGTGAGCGACACACTTAGCTTCACCGTTTGGATTTTGGCCTTTATCTTATTCACACTTTACTAATCACAATAAAGAGTACAATAATGAGTCACTTCGTCCTCGTGTTGTTTTAGTTTGTCATATTCTTTTAAGGCTAGACCCACAAGACAATTACATGGCCATGTACAACCTTGTGTTATGTGTAGTGGCCTTTCAACATTTCAAATGAGAACTTTCCTACTATGGTAAATAGGTGAGAATGACTGTCCAGCAGTATACAATAAGGACAGACCCCCAAGACATTAACCTCATCTACTTCACATAGCTCATGTGCAAAGCAGTACAAGTTGACTGAGTGGCTAATTAAGAAAACAGAATTGTTTTCTGTCACAAGTGCCAATAACCAGACAAAGACATTGTCAGACCTTTTGCGCTATATTTTTTATTTTTTTCCCCAGGTGACGATCACAAGAGGACATAATGTCAGTGTCCTAAGGATCCTCCGCTGTCATCCTCACACAGCCACTGGAGCTGGGTAGAGTTTGATGGAGTGCCAGGACAGAGAGCAAGGGTGCACCTGGGCGGAGCATTAGGCGTTAGTGAGAGGGTCCGGGGACGTGATGAACTAGGCCGGGGAGATGATGAATCAATGGGCGATGAATCCCCTGTAGATGGGCCCTCGGTGCTCAGTTCTGTCTACAACGCAATCCCTCTCCCAATGCCTATAAGTAGCAATCTCCATTGGCCCATTTTGAGTTAAAATGCTCACAAAATAACTGATTTCATAAACATCTCAATCTAACTAGCACACACAGTGTCTGTTTTCAGATGTTTGAACTGGCCCTGCTAATCATTATTATAACAAAAATAGGCACGGGATATTTCCAACTTACAATTTCTCCCATCCAGAAACGAGATGATTTCACATGTTCTAACTAGGTCTGCTAAACATAAGATACAAATATACACTGTTCAAAAGTACTCAGCTGCATGACAAGAGTACATACCATATCTGGCATATTGGCGTAGGTCTGACGATGATGTTTCACGTAAACACGAAGCCACACTCCTTGTCTCCTTCACCTTTTTCTGATTGCGAACATACCGGTCCCGAATCATACTCCATTTTTCTTTGATATCAGTATCCGTGTTCCAATTTTGTGATATCTCCCTCCAGCGGTTATCTTTTACGTTCTTGTCCGAATACAACTGCACTAAAGGATTGTAGAGGTTATCGTATCGTCTCACCTCCTTGCAGACGCTCCTCAAAACTGGACAGGCATAATTGTGCGTAGCAAATGTTGAAATAAAAGCACAAAAAAATATATAGTAGAATAATAAGTAGAATAGCAGTTGCAGCGAAGTAGCAGCACTTCCATCTCTGTGTTTATATCTGAAGGGATGTGATTTAGATACAGGGCGGGACTTCCATTCCAAACCTCACTCAATACTGCCCCTCAAGTCTTTGCAAGGAATGATATGGCACTTCTCAATTTCCAGTTAGCAAAAAACTGTGTCAAATGCCGGAGCGTATTACAAGGAGTCGCCGCTTTTGTGACAAACAACGACATTACAACACAGCGCTACGCTCCGTAGCTTCCGTCGCTGTAGTGTGGATTTACCTTAAATCTCTTGGTCAAATGATGTCATACCCCACTGAGGGGCAGTGAGAGGGTCGTCATTAGTTACTACTGCCAAAGTCATAAACCCAGCCCACTTGGGTTGACTTTAAACCTAACCTCAACCACACAGCTAACTTTATGCCTAACCTTAAATTAAGACCAAGCTGTTTTTAGGAATTTCTATTACATAGCCAATTTTGACTTTGTGGCTGTGCTATCTAGTGGAAACCCGGTGAGAGTTGCTACACTTTGGCAGGCAGATAGGGAGTAGCAACGTTGTTGAATGAGCGTTATATTTAGCCTTGTGTGGGCTATATATAGACTACATGCAATACCATGCTTTTCTTTTGTTTCAACGTCAGGCTACTCAAAAATATTGTTCCACATGTAACTTACTCCATGCCTAAACTTTGAATGTAAGCTAGGCAACATAGACAAACTTGTGACATTTTCGTCTGGTAGTTAAAAAGGGCCAATCATGATATCAGTGATCTTCAGGTTGAAAAAAAATAATGAATACATCGGAGCTCTAGAAAGAAGCCAGAGTTTCTGATTTGGAATTCCGAGTTGGTTGCAGGCCCCCCAGTGTCCGGTCTGGTGCGTGGAGTCATGAGCGCTGCTGGTCGGCTACTGCGTAGCAACCTAGCAGTGCCAAAAGCCCTGGTCTGCCCTAGAAAGCCGTTGTAAATTACGATCACCAGAAAGGCCCCAAAAAATGTTGGATGTTCGTTTTCGGATCTAAAATTTGTTTATGATCAAGTTCGATACCCACAGTGAATTATTTTAAAGTTTGCTACAAATCAAGATATTTAATTAAATAGTGATCCATTCTGACAACAACATTTGTCATCATACAGGACCACATGTTGATGGACCAACCACAGGCTGGCATGCTATGAGGAGACGCCATTTAACTCTCAGGCAGGATGAAAACGACTACATTGACCATGATCCTTTGCTAGTTACGGCCACTTTCACCACAACCCTTAGCAATTTTTGGGTGCCATTCAGCAATATGGCTCGCTTAAAATTCAAATACTTCCGTATTCATGCCCGCCGGGAGATTTCCATAGGAATACGTGGATGATGTCAGCGTTATCCTATCTACTGGTTTTACGGTGCTTTCAAGACAACTGGGAACTCTCAAAAAAACAAGGTTAAATCATGAGATCTGATATCTTCAAGTCGGAACTCTAGAAAGATGCCCAAGTTTCCGACTTGGAATTTCGAGATGGATGACTGTTTAAAAAGAGTTCCCAGTTGTCTTATACTCACAGAAGTCTAAGATTTCCGAGTTCCCGGTTGTTTTGAACGCTGCATTAATGTCTATAGTTTGGATGATCATTCATAAGTATTTTTCCCAGTCGGGGCTGGGTTTTTTTCTCCGAGTTCCCAGTTGTCTTGAACGCGGCATAACCTACTGTCTCTAGCCTAGAAATCAGTTATTCCTGGACCATGACCAAGCACGTCGGAATGGAATCGCGTTCTTAATCAAACGCCTAGTAATGGAATGCAACTTCCGCAGTGCTCCAATTCGGTTTTCACTGTGACTGGGCGTCACCCGTGTCTGTGTGGTCTACAAACTACAGACGCAGGGCGGCTGTGGAGCGCTCATTGACTGGCCATAACATACAAAAAAAATGGCAACAGCTTAACACTTGAATTTCTTGACAATGAAAATGTGCCTCCATGGTTTAGTTTACATATCGGCATTAAATTATCCTCCCCTGTCCGTGAAGTTTAGGCGGCGAGCCAGGATTTAGCCTACGAACTAAATATAGCCTATATGAGAAAATAGTAGTAAACAAATTATATAGCAATATGTTGAGTCTATGATCACGGAAATAGCAGTTTGTTTGGCAAAACGTTAGGCTACACTTCCCAACGAGACAGCCTGATGCAGGCGTGAATAATGTCGTAAAAACACAAAATGTAAAGGTGCGCCGCAGTGGTGGCGGTGTGAACGAGCTCGAGCAGTTGTAGCACATTTTGGTCCCCTGTATGGGTTCCCTGGTCAATGCACAAACAACGTTGAGCGACACATTTCAAGAATCATACATTTGTGTAAGAGGTGAAAAATATGCACGGAATACTTACAATAAGCAGAGCTCTACCCTAATTATCAAGAGGGCGAGGTGGTCTACTGGAAACAATGTATTATGTATTACTCAGTAGCAGCTGAGCGTTCCAAGCGTTGAAGTCCAGATGGTGTTTCCTCAACGAATGTCTCAATAGTTTCGACAACAGAAAATGTATGTTGTTATTCCAGATACTGCAATTTTAAGTGAAATTTATCAAAGCATTCGTTCAGTGCTGTATACGAGGTTAGCTCACGGCGAACAATGTGCTTCGAATAGGGAGAGGAGACTGTTAGAGCCCACGCCCAGCCCTGTATGAACCGCCCCGGCGAGAACAGTTCAGTTGCCTGTTTTGACCATCGTTAGTTGGCACGTTGGGCGGTTTCCGTATAACTGCAAAATATAAAGGGGCAGTGTGGGCATACAGAATTACAACTACAAATTCCGTAGTAGCCTATCTTAACGTGATTTATGCAATTCACATTTTCGAACCATAGCCCAGTCAGATAAAGTAAACCTGGGAGCTTTAGTATTGTATGTTTAATATTAATGTTTGGCTGAATATGTAGACTAAAATGTGTGGTAACCTATCATCGTAGTGTTGTTATTGATCATGCAATAAAAGAAATACACTTTAGACTACATATCCCAAGGGGCAAAGCCCCCTTTATCACCGTATCCAGGAAGTCATTTGCCGTTGTCAAGCAAACTTGTGCCTGTCTTTGCAAATGCTCTCTGAAGAATGTGCACTTCACACCTTTACGAATGTAGCTAGCTATCTAAGGTAAGATAAAATACGACATTGGATATTGGTGGATAACCAAAATGGAAAGTCATTTGTGATTCCATTTGGACTTTTAAATGAATTTGTTATCTGCAGCCAATCAACACGTCAAAACATTTGTATGATATTGAGATGTTAGCCAGCTTCTTTTCATACTCAAGCCAGCAGAGCCAACCCCTAAGTGTGGGATGTCAGCCAGCTGACTAACAAGGCTAACTAACCAAATAGCCAGATAAGCGACTTCTTCTGACAAGATGCCTCAAATAGAATGTCTTGTTTAGGAATTTATGCAACAAGTATGTTAGATACACCAGTAGAAGTGGTGCTAGCTAGCAATGTAAAATTTGATATGCTTTGTTTTTAGTATCCTAGCTATATTCTTCAATGGTTTCCATTGCAATTACAGTAGCCACATCACACTCATTTACACATACCAGCCATCTCACACACATAAATATGTTGACGCTTTCACTAACATATTATTATTATTATTATTATTCACCTTTATTTAATTGCTTCCAGGTGTCCGTGAGTGATGAGTTGTTCCCGGGACTCTGTACCTTTGGCACGGCCAGGCACAGAGAAGGTACTGGTGACTTAGCTGAGTGGGTCTGGTCAGATGAACCCATCCCCTGCTGCTTACAAGGACTCTGACATGCTGGTGGAGCTCTACTTCCCTACAGAAAAGCTGGTGAGGCTCTTATTGGGAAGGGATGTGTGGCCCTTTATGGGATATGGAAGCATGCTTCTTGACTAAATTTAGGGCATTAAAACAATTATATAATTGTAGTTTGCACAAAACCTATACATTACTATATTCGTATGCATTTAAAGGACAAGCATGTGACTCCACATATTAGCTAATGTTCTTAAACCATTAACATGCTCCATGACCTTGATTGCCGAGTGGACATATGGGGGGGGAGGGGGGGGGTTATTCATAAAAGTGTCACAAGCATCAGAGGTTGATGACTGGCACACTGGACGCTCAGGATGTAGGCCTAAGCACAGCATTAGAGAACATAAATGACACACAGCCTCTGTCTATGTACGTGGAAGTCTTCATATTTAATACCCTGATATCAACAATAAGGCTAACATCAATAAGATAACGTTTTTTTTGTAATCTCTCCTTGCAGTGTTTAAAAAAAAATGGTTTAATCAAAATGATTAAGCAAACTCTCATTGCCCATTCCGTCAGCGTCACTGTTGAAATAATTTGGTGGGCTAGTTTATAAATGAGGCTGTGGTGTGGTTGTCTGGTGCGAAACGCCATTAGCCTCTTCAGTGAAATTGGTCTCTGGAAAGGAGGAGACAGCTGGGTGCAACTAGTGAGATCTGGCCATTAAAGCTTTTGGGGAGATTTGGATTTATCTCTGGTGTCTGTGCATCGTTGTGAGTATGCTAAGCCAAAAGGCATGTAGTGCAAACACTCCCATCCATAATGATCTGTGGTGTGCAGTCAAAAACGAGATTTTCTTGTGTTTTATATGTATTTGGTCATTCCATGGTCACATCACCATGCGGCAAATTAGTTAATAGAACAATAAGAAATAGTTCCAAACCTCTCTGCCTATAAAAGCTAGTTTTCTGTTTCTCCCTCCCCACTCAGACAGTCTTAGCAAAATTCTTGCTTGAGAAATGGCTCTTTGCTAAAAAGCAATTTTAGTTTATTTTTTACAATTTGAATTGAAAACAATCACAGTAAGGTACTTAGTTGTTACCCACCAATTATTTGATATTGAGATATAACCATCTGCATTGGACAGTTTTCAGCTGTGCTAACATAATTGCAAAAGGGTCTTCTAATGATCAATTACCCTTTTAAAATGATAAACTTGGAATAGCTAACACAACGTGCCATTGGAACACAGGAGTGATGTATGCTGATAATGGGCCTCTGTATGCCTATGTAGATATTCCCTTAAAAATCAGCCATTTCCAGCTACAATAGTCATTTACAACATTAACAATGTCTACACTGTATCTCTGATCAATTTGATGTTATTTTAATGGACAAAAAAAATTGCTTTTCTTTCAAAAACAAGGACATTTCTAAGTGACCCAAAACTTTTGAACGGTAGTTTGTGTATATATATATATATATATATATATATATATATATATATATATATATATATATATATATATAACTCAGCAAAAAAAGAAACGTCCTCTCACTGTCAACTGCGTTTATTTTCAGCAAACTTAACATGTGTAAATATTTGTATGAACATAACAAGATTCAACACCTGAAACATAAACTGAACAAGTTCCACAGACATGTGACTAATATAAATTGAAAAATGTGTCCCTGAACAAAGCGGGGGTCAAAATCAAAAGTAACAGTCAGTATCTGGTGTGGCCACCAGCTGCATTAAGTACTATAGTGCGTCTCCTCCTCATGGACTGCACCAGATTTGCCAGTTCTTGCTGTGAGATGTTACCCCACTCTTCCACCAAGGCACCTGCAAGTTCCCGGACATTTCTGGGGGGAATGGCCCTAGCCCTCACCCTCCGAGCCAACAGGTCCCAGAAGTGCTCAATGGGATTGAGATCCGGGCACTTCGCTGACCATGGCAGAACACTGACATTCCTGTCTTGCAGGAAATCACGCACAGAACAAGCAGTATGGCTGGTGGCATTGTCATGCTGGAGGGTCATGTCAGGATGAGCCTGCAGGAAGTGTACCACATGAGGGAGGAGGATGTCTTCCCTGTAACGCACAACGTTGAGATTGCCTGCAATGACAACAAGCTCAGTCCGATGATGCTGTGACACAGCTCCCCAGACCATGATGGACCCTCCACCTCCAAATCGATCCCGCTCCAGAGTACAGGCCTCAGTGTAACGCTCATTCCTTCAACGATAAACGCGAATCCGACCACCACCCCTGGTGAGACAAAACTGCGACTCGTCAGCGAAGAGCACTTTTTGCCAGTCCTGTCTGGTCCAGCAACGGTGGTTTTGTGCCCATAGGCGACGTTGTTGCCGGTGATGTCTGGTGAGGACCTGCCTTACAACAGGCCTGCCTACAAGCCCTCAGTCCAGCCTCTCTCAGCCTATTGCGGACAGTCTTATCACTGATGGAGGGATTGTGCGTTCCTGGTGTAACTCGGGCAGTTGTTGTTGCCATCCTGTGCCTGTCCCGCAGGGGTGATGTTCGGATGTACCGATCCTGTGCAGGTGTTGTTACACGTGGTCTGCCACTGTGAGGACGATCAGCTGTCCTCCCTGTCTCCCTGTAGTGCTGTCTTAGGCGTCTCACAGTACGGACATTGCAATTTATTGCCCTGGCCACATTTGCAGTCCTCGTGCCGCCTTGCAGCATGCCTAAGGCACGTTCACGCAGATGAGCAGGGACCCTGGGCATCTTTCTTTTGGTGTTTTTCAGAGTCAGTAGAAAAGCCTGTGTGACAGCTTTATAGGGATGATTAATCCTACGCAGTCGGCTTGTGTACTGTAGTCTATCATGTAGAGAAGTGGCCTCAGAGCCCAGGTATACAGTAGCTTATTGTTGCGTCTCCTTTATGACCTACACTAACTACAGCTGAATGAGAGGGAAACAGAAAGTACAACACTCTGACACACACACAGTATAGAGACGGAGGAGATTTAGGTATCAGCACTGGGGAGGACCAACACATCTGATTCAACAGTCAAACCATTTTCAGACCTCTTCTATTCCTCCTATCGAGATACTCGACTGAACAAACCACTTCAGCATCTCTGTCTGGGCCCTAATACACTCAGCAAAAAAATAAAGTACGCCTGGAATTGATATATACAGTGTATTCACAACCCTTGAAGTTTTCCACATTTTGTTACGTTACAGCCTTATTCTAAAATTGATTAAATCGTTTTTTTCTCTCTCATCAATCCCTTTATAATGAAGATCTGTGAAGTTATTTGTCTATATATAAAACCTGCTCCAGAGTGGTCAGGACTTCAGAATGGGGCGAAGCTTGTGGAAAAATTCAAGGGTTGTGAATACACTGTATATATCAATTCCAGGCGTACTTTATCAAAAGCCTTTTCAAAGTCAGCTATGAATACCAGGCCTGGTTTCCCAGATTTTTTATAGTGTTCTATTGTTTCCAGTACTTGTCTTATATTATCTCCAATGTATCGTCCATGTAAAACACCTGACTGATTAGGATGAATAATATCCAGCAATACCTTTTTAATTCTATGTGCTATGCATTTTGCTAGAATTTTTGCATCACAACACTGAATTGTAAGGGGCCTCCGATTTTTAAAATGGACTGGATCTTTATATTTACCACTTGGATCCTGTTTCAGTAATAATGAAATCAGACCTTCATGTTGAGTATCTGTTAATCTATCATTTTAATAGGAATGGTTCAATGCTAATAATGGTCCTCTGAGTACATAAAAAAGGTTTGGTATACCTCAACTGTTATTGCATACAGCCCTGGAGTTTTCCCTTGACTTAAAGAGTTTAATTGCATCAAGAAGTTCCTCCTCTGTAATTTGGCCTTCACACGAGTCTTTCTGTACAGCTGTTAATTTTACATTATTAATAGAAATAAATCCTTACAATTAACTTCAGTTAGTGGAGATGGAGGAGACTGAAACAAACATATGCTTTAAGTACTTTGCTTCCTCTTTCAAAATATTGTTTGTTGAATCTTGGGTCACTCATTTGTAACAAGTTTCAGTAAATTATTTTTGGTAGCATTTCTATGTTGAAGATTAAAGAAGAATTTGGTGCATTTTCCCCATATTCCATCCAGTTTGCTTTATTTTTTATAATATAATACACTTGATTTTTCTTGAATAAGTTCCTACATTTCTTTATGTTTTTCCTCTAACATTCTGTGCCTCTATGGTACAGTTTTGTATTGCTATCCATCTCTACTGTTAGTCTGTAATGGGGTGAGTGACTGGTTGCCGGGAAGTCAGGCACAGGAGAGCAGAGATGGGTGATAACAGGAGAACTTTAATATACACCCTGGCCCAAAGGCACAGGCGAGGCAGCACAAAGCACAACCACGGTAACATGAACCGGATTAAACAAAACAAACAAACCTAGGTTTGTAACAAACCTAGCGCAAGCCAGCCTGTAGCGTAACACCCTACACAAAGAACAATTCCACACACAGACATGGGGGAAAGAACGCCGAACGCCGCCCGAACAAGGAGAGGGACCGACTTCGGCGGAAGTCGTGACAGTACCCCCCCTTGACGCGTGGCTCCAGCAGCGCGCCGACACCGGCCTCGGGGACAACCCGGTGGGCGAGGTGCAGGGCGATCCGGACGAAGACGGTGGAACCCAGCATCTCTCCTCCGGACCATACCCCTCCCAGTCCACGAGGTACTGAAGGCCCCTCGCCCGACGCCTCGAATCCAGTATGGAGCGAACGGAGTACGCCGGGGCCCCCTCGATGTCCAAAGGTGGCGGAGGAACCTCCCGCACCTCAGACTCCTGGAGCGGGCCAGCCACCACCGGCCTGAGGAGAGACACATGGAACAAGGGGTTAATACGGTAATCGGGGGGAAGCTGTAACCGGTAACTAACCTCGTTCAGTCTCCTCAGGACTTTAAATGGCCCCACAAACCGCGGCCCCAGCTTCCGGCAGGGCAGGCGGAGGGGCAGGTTTCGGGTCGAGAGCCAGACCGCCTCACTGCGGTGACGGTCTGCGCTGGCCTTCTGGCGCAGCACGGCCCGCTGGAGGTGAACATGGGCGGCGTCCCAGGTCTCCTCCGCGCGCCTGAACCAGTCGTCCACCGCAGGAGCCTCGGTCTGACTCTGATGCCAAGGCTCCAGAACCGGCTCGTACCCTAGTACGCACTGGAAGGGCGAGAGGTTAGTGGAGGAGTGGCAGAGCGAGTTCTGAGCCATCTCGGCCCAGGGTACGAACGCCGCCCACTCCCCCGGCCGCTCCTGACAATAAGACCGCAGAAACCTACCCACATCCTGGTTCACTCTCTCCACCTGCCCATTACTCTCGGGGTGAAAACCCGAGGTAAGGCTGATCGAGACCCCCAGATGTTCCATGAATGCCCTCCAGACCCTCAAAATGAACTGGGGACCCCGATCAGACACTATATACTCAGGCACCCCGTAGTGCTGGAAGACATGTGTAAACAAGGCCTCCGCAGTCTGTAGGGCCGTAGGGAGACCGGGCAGAGGGAGGAGACGGCAGGACTTGGAAAAACGGTCCACAACGACCAGGATCGTGGTGTTACCCTGTGAGGGAGGAAGATTGGTGAGGAAATCGACCGAAATGCGACCAAGGCCGTTGTGAAATGGGTAAGGGGTGTAGCTTACCTCTGGGCAGGTGTCTCGGAGCCTGACACTGGGCGCACACCGAGCAGGAGGAAACATAAACCCTCACGTCCTTTGCCAAGGTGGGCCACCAGTACTTCCCACTCAGACAGTGCACCGTCCGACCGATGCCTGGATGACCAGAGGAGGGTGATGTGTGGGCCCAATAGATCAACCAGTCACGGACAGCAGATGGAACGTACAGAAGCCCAGCGGGACACTGGAAGAGGGCGGGCTCTGCATGTAACGCCCGCTCAATGTCCGCGTCCAGCTCCAAGAGGCAGGAGGCCAGGAATATGGGGGTAGGATCCATGGGCCGCTCCTCTGTGTCATACAGCCGGGACAGTGCGTCTGCCTTAACTTCTTATGGCTGCAAGGGGCAGTATTGAGTAGCCAGATAAAAGATGCCCATTTCAAACGGCCTCGTACTCAATTCTTGCTCGTACAATATGCATATTATTATTACTATTGGATAGAAAACACTCTCTAGTTTCTAAAACCGTTTGAATTATTTCTCTGAGTGAAACAGAACTCATTCTGCAGCACATTTCCTGACCAGGAAGTGGAATGTCTGAAATCGATGCTCTGTTCAACTTCCTGCCTATACATGGGCATGATACATAAGAGTCTACGTGCACTTCATATACCTTCCTCTGGATGTCAAGAGGCTGTGAGAGAAGAAATTTCGTGTTTATCTTGATCTGAATTTGAATACAAGCTCTTTGTATGACGTATCCCTCATTTCCGGTACTCTTGGCAGCGCCAGGTGGACAGTGGGATTGCCTTCTGTTTAGCTGCCGTTATGGATGACTACTATCTCCGGCTCTGATTTTATTTGATACATGTGACCATATCATCGTAAAGTATGTTTTTTCAATATAGTTTAATCAGATTATTGAAATTTTTTCGGGAGTTTTGCCGTGTTCCGTTCTCTGACTTTGTTGACGTTGGAGAGATCCGTGCCACTTGGCAAGTGCCCATGCTAAATGAAGAGGGAAATTTGCCGTTCCAGATCCAAACAACGACTGTTCTGGACAAAGGACACCTTGTCCAACATTCTGACGGAAGATCACCAAAAGTAAGAAACATTTTATGATGCTATTTCTAATATCTGTCGTGCATGTGAACTGGTCGTCGGCGCCCAAGTGTTTCTGGCTATTGTGGCTACGCTAATATAACGCTACATTTTGTTTTCGCTGTAAAACATTTAATAAATCGGAAATATTGTCTGGAATCACAAGATGCCTGTCTTTCAATTGCTGTACACTATGTATTTTTCAGAAATGTTTTATGATGAGTAATTAGGTATTTGACGTTGGTGTCTGTAAATATTATGGCTGCAATTTCTGATTGTAGCTGAAATGTAAACTATGATTTATACCTGAAATATGCAAATTTTTCGAACAAAACGTATGCTATACAATAAATATGTTATCAGACTGTCATCTGATGAAGTTGTTTCTTGGTTAGTGGCTATTTATATCTTTATTTGGTCGAATTTGTGATAGCTACTGATGGAGTAAAAAACTGGTGGAGTAAAAAAGTGGTGTCTTTTGCTAACGTGGTTAGCTAATAGATTTACATATTGTGTCTTCCCTGTAAAACATTTTAAAAATCGGACATGTTGGCTGGATTCACAAGATGTGTACCTTTCATATGCTGTATTGGACTTGTTAATGTGTGAAAGTTAAATATTTAAAAAAAATATCTTTTGAATTTCGCGCCCTGCACTTGAGCTGGATGTTGTCATAAGTGTACCGACGTCGGGCTGCAGCCAAAACAGGTTAACATTCTGGGAACCTGGTCTGAAAGACAGGGTGAAAACAAAACGGGTAAAAAACATGGCCCACCTTGCCTGACGAGGATTCAGGCTCCTTGCTGCCCGGATGTACTCCAGGTTGTGGTGGTCAGTCCAGATGAGAAAAGGGTGTTGAGCCCCTTCAAGCCAATGTCTCCACGCCAACGCCTTCACCACAGCCAACAGCTTCCGGTCCCCCACATCATAGTTTCGCTCCGCCGGGCTGAGCTTCTTCGAGAAGAAGGCACAGGGGCGGAGCATCGGTGGCGTACCCGAGCGCTGAGAGGGCACGGCTCCTATCCCAGCCTCGGACGCGTCCACCTCCACCGTGAACGCCAAAGAGGGATCCGGATGTTCCAGCACGAGTTAAACAGAGCCCTTAGGTGACCAAAAGCCCTGTCCGCCTCAGCCGACCACTGCAAATGCACCGGGCCTCCCTTCAGCAGTGAGGTAATGGGAGCCGCTACCTGACCAAAACCCTGGATAATCCTCCGGTAGTAATTGGCAAACCCTAAAAAACGCTGCACCTCCTTTACCATGGTGGGAGTCGGCCAATTACGCACGGCTGAAATACGGTCACTCTCCATCTCCACCCCTGAGGTGGAAATGCGGTATCCTAGGAAGGAGACGGACTGCTGGAAGAACAGGCATTTCTCAGCCTTGACATACAGGTCATGCTTCAACAGTCGACCAAGCACCCTGCGCACCAAGGACACATGCTCGGTGCGTACAGCGGAGTATATCAGAATGTCATCAATATACACCACTACACCCTGCCCATGCAGGTCCCTGAAAATCTCGTCCACAAAGGCTTGGAAGACTGATGGAGCATTCATCAACCATACGGCATGACGAGGTACTCATAATGCCCTGAGGTGGTACTGAACGCTGTCTTCCACTCGTCTCCCTCCCGGATACGCACCAGGTTGTAAGCGCTCCTGAGATCTAGTTTAGTGAAGAAGCGTGCCCCGTGCATTGACTCAATCGCTGTGGCTATGAGAGGTAGCGGGTAACTGTACTTCACAGTGATCTGGTTAAGGGCTCGATAGTCAATACACGGGCGCAGACCTCCCTCCTTCTTCTTCACAAAAAAGAAACTCGAGGAGGCGGGTGAAGTGGAGGACCGAATGTACCCCTGACGCAGAGATTCGGAGACATATGTCTCCATAGCCGCCGTCTCCGCCTGTGACAGGGCATACACGTGACTCGTGGGAAGTGCGGTGTCTACCTGAAGGTTTATCGCACAATCCCCCCGACGATGTGGTGGTAATTGAGTCGCCTTCTTCTTGGGCATTGGGGAGACCTGGTCTGGACTTTCCACCGTAGTAGCACCAATGGAAACCCCCAAACACCTCCCCGAGCACTCTCGCGACCACCCCGTGAAAGCCCTCCGTTGCCATGAAACAGTGGGGTCATGACAGGCTAACCAGGGAAGGCCTAAAACCATGGGAAACGCAGGGGAGTCAATGAGGAAGAGACTGATTCTCTCCCTGTGACCCCCCTGCGTCACCATGACATATCAGGAGTGGTGGCCTCCCTGATAAAGCCGGACCCTAATGGTCGACTGTCCAACGCGTGAACTGGAAAGGGCCTACCCACTGGAACAATGGGGATCCCTAAACTATGGCCGAATGCTCTGTCGATAAAATTCCCAGCCGCGCCTGAATCGACGAGCGCCTTATGCTGGTAATGCGGGGAAAATTCAGGAAAGTTGGCTTGCAAAAACAGGTGGGCAACAGAGGGCTCTGAGTGAGAATGGTGCAAGCTCACCTGGGATGACGCCAGAGCGCTCTGCCTGCTGCCTCGACCCCCAGAGGAACCAACCCGACACCGACCGGCAGTGTGACCTTTGCGGCCACAGATGGTACACGTGAAGGCCCCCCCTCCGGCTTCCCTGAGCGCAGCACCCTCCAGCTCCATAGGCCCCGGAGCGGTGGTGCTGGGAGATGGAACTGACAGAGCCGCGTCTGAACGTCCGCTGGTGACCAGCAGGTTATCCAGCCGGATGGACAGGTCCACGAGCTGGTCAAAGGTGAGGGTGGTGTCCCTGCAGGCCAACTCCCGACGGACATCCTCGCGCAAGCTGCAGCGATAGTGGTTGATCAGGGCCCTGTCGTTCCATCCCGCTCCGGTGGCCAGGGTCCGGAAGTCCAGGGCGAACTCCTGGGCGCTCCTTGTCCCCTGCCTCAGGTGGAAGAGACGTTCACCCGCCGCTCTACCCTCGGGCGGGTGGTCGAAGACTGCTCGGAAGCGGCGGGTGAACTCCTCGAAGTGGTCCAGCGCCGCATCTCCTTCTACCCACACGGGGTCAGCCCACTCCAGGGCTTTCCCCGAGAGGCACGAGACGAGGGGACACACCCTCTCACATCCCGAAGGAGCCGGGTGGGCGGTCCCCGGATACAGGTCCAGCTGCAGCAGGAACCCCTGGCAGCGTGCCGCCGTCCCATCAAACTCCCTGGGAAGGGCGAGACGAATCCCACTGGGACCGGGTACAGGGGAGGCGAGTAGTGGAGACCCCTGTTGTGCTGGTGGGGGCGCTGGAGGGACTCCCTGTCTCTCCCAGCGGTCCATAGTCTGGACGACGCGGTCCATGACAGCGCCGAGATGGTGAAGCATCGCCGCGTGCTCCCAGATGCGCTCCTCAACCCCCACAATGGGGCCACCCGCTCCTGCTGACTCCATTGGTGGTGTGGAATTCTGTAACGGGGTGAGTGACTGGTTGCCGGGAAGTCAGGCGCAGGAGAGCAGAGATGGGTGATAACAGGAGAACTTTAATATACACCCTGGCCCAAAGGCACAGGCGAGGCAGCACAAAGCAAAACCACGGTAACATGAACCGGATTAAACAAAACAAACAAACCTAGCGCAAGCCAGCCTGTAGCGTAACGCCCTACACAAAGAACAATTCCACACACAGACATGGGGGAAACAGAGGGTAATATACATTTAGTCTGATGAGGGAATGTGAACCAGGTGTGCGGGAAAACAAGACAAAACAAATGGAAAATGAAAGGTGGAGCGGCGATGGCTACAAGACCGGTGACGTCGACCGCCGAACGCCGCCTGAACAAGGAGAGGGACCGACTTCGGCGGAAGTTGTGACATAGTCCCTCTATTTCCTTTGTTAATATGAATTATTTTGACCTAAGTTGCTTTTGTTTTAAAGATGAGTATTTAATTGCATGGCCTCTAAAGGCACATTTAAAAGTGTCCCACACAATAAGGGGATCTGCTGTACCTATGTCATAAAAAACAAGTTATACATTCTTGATTCAATTTCCAATATCCTCGCTCCCTAGTGAAAATTCTGTAAGAGTAATGTATATGCCAATTATTTGATGGTCCGACAACATTATTTTGGTGCCATCGAAGAATGACATAAGAAAATAGTCAAGACGACTAGCTTGATTGAGCCTCCGCCATGTATATCTCACTAGGTCAGGATATTTAAGCCTCCATATATCCACTAGTTCCAATATATCCATGATATTCGTGATTTCCTTAAGTGCATAAGGGTGATAGTTTGTAGTGTGATTTCCTTTACCGTCCATTGAGGTATTTAAAACCGTATTATAATCTGACACCATAATAATAGAGTATTGTATTGCTTGTAGGCTTGATAAATTATGATATATATTTTCAAAGAAGCATGGATCATCATTATTTGGACCGTATAGATTAATGATCCAGAACTGCTTATGGTCCAATAACATATTTAAAAGAATCCATCTACCTTGAGGATCTGTTTGGACAATTTGCACATTCGGGTCAAAATTATTGATATCATCACTGCTTTTTTAGTTTCTTTGCCAATAGGAGAAGTATATTCTGCCCCCCAGTCCTTTTTCCATACAACTTAATCTAAAAGTGTTGAATGAGTTTCCTGTAAACAATGATATTATATTCCTTCTCTTTTAGCCAGGTAAATACTGATCGTCTTTTATTATCGGTCGAGCCATTATAATTATAAATGGCTATACTTACTTCACCATTTACCACAATGAGATACAAGTTTCAATTCTATTTATCATAATATATGTTTGTAAACTTGCCATTAAATAGTACCATAATGATTGAATGTCCAAATAGCTGTACCAATGTCCAAATAGCTGCACTACTACTGAGTAAACCTCCAATTGTTCTCCACTATTCCACCTGCTAAAACCTCCCCCCATCACAGGTTGGATTGTCGTCCCAGTGACAAGCAGACCACCCCTGTCCACCTGTATCCTATGGCCTTTGCGAGATTGAGACCTATCCAGCACTGTTACATACTGTAGGCTTAGAGAAACAATGTAAAAAAAGACCATTACATATTTATATCTGACTCCACAGAAAGCCTTGTCTGGAACAGAAGACCTCTGTTGGGTCACCTCCCTAGAAATGTGTGTGGACACTCGGGAGAGTACTCTGGGGAACTTTGGTGAGAGACAACCACTGGCCAAGCAGCATACACCACCCTCGCAGTCCACTATATGTGTAGGCCCATACTGTATTTGTATTGTATTACTAATAAATATACAGGTAACTGCCAAAATAATGGAAACACTTGAGTAAATGAGGGATGCAAAGTACATTGAAAGGATGTGCTTCCACACAGGTGTGGTTCCAGAAGGTGAAGGAAGCATGGAGAGGTCAGAGTTAGCCTGACTTGTAAAATGGGCTAAGGAACAGAAGTTTGGTTTTGGAGAAATACCATCAGTGCGTGCTCTGCAAGCAATGCAGTGGATGAAGGCGCGGCAAGAGCATGGTGAACGGATAGATGTGATAATGCACAGCGAGGAAGAAGGAGAAGAGCCAAGTGTAGTGGGAAGATACGTGTTGAGGAAGAATGGCGTCAGACATGACAAAGAAGAATCTGGACCAATAGGAGTGACATTTTGGGAGAAAGTGGACCCCTGCCTATTGGCAGATCCATTTGTGTTTCAGGGTGGGTGAGAAAGGAGTTGGGGGCAGTTGAATCAGTGAAGTAACCTGTAGCGGACTTGTGATATGTGTTTGTGGTTTTTTTTATCAGAGGGAGCAGGCGCTACCGCGTTGTTTCTGGTGCAATGGTCATGTTTCAGCAGTGTGTAGAAGGGAGATTCCAAGATATGGGACGTGTGCAGTAGTGCATGGGACAGAGGATTGTGTAATTTCGTTGGATAAAGTTGTGTGTGTCAACTGTAGGGGTGCCCATGTTGCTGGGGATCTGAAGTGTCCGGGGCGACAGAGGCAGGTTGAAGTGGCCAGAGTCAGAGTAGTGCAGAGGGTGTCATATGCTGAGGCAGTGAAGGAAGTGGAGGGGGATGAGTCAAGGGTGAGGGATCCTGAGAGGATCCCAGTGAGTAGTAGATTTGTGCCAGCACAGAGGGATAGGGTAACGAGTGAGTTATGCTTCAGTAAGGTTGGCTTCTTAGCGTTCATACTGTAGCAATGGTTATCAACTGTACCACAGAAATGGAATGTAAATCACAGCGAATAGATGTTGTGGTGGCAGCTGCAGAGAAGGGTATACGAGATTTGACTTCAGAAGAGTAACAGGGTGTGTTGAGGGGTGGTGGCCCGTCCTCCCAGGCCGTCAAAGTAGTAAAATGGGGTAGTGGGTTTTTAATGAGTGTAGGTGGCATCTGAAGAGAGGTACCTGGGTGTATGAGTTAATGGGGTGCTGATTTTAATTTATATGAAATAGTGGTATATAGGTATAGGGTTAGTTGGTGGTGCAAGTTTTTCCTTTCAGGAACAGGAATAATGAAGATAATTTAATGTTGGTAGATAGTGACTGGCCTCACATTTTAGTACAGTAGGGGGCGGTGTATGCACCTTTAACCTGTTGAGGACAGAGGGCGCTGTTTTCACTTTGGGGGAAAATCGTGCCCAATTTAAACGGCCTCGTACTCAATTCTTGCTCGTACAATATGCATATTATTATTACTATTGGATAGAAAACACTCTCTAGTTTCTAAAACCGTTTGAATTATATCTGTGAGTAAAACAGAACTCATTTTGCAGCAAACTTCCTGACAGGAAGTGGAAAATCTGAAATCGATGCTCTGTTCTAGGGCCTGCCTATAAATGTCCTTGATATTTATTAGTATACATGCACTTCATACGTCTTCCACTAGATGTAGACAGGCAGTGAGAGAAGAAATGGAGTGTATAACTTGATCTGGGGTCGAATAAAAGCTCTTGGCATGACGTGTCACCAGTTTCCTGTTTTCTGGAGCGCGCGAGAAGGGACCTGGTATTGCCTTCTGAAAAGCTGTCGTTATAGACGACTAATATCTCCGGCTTTGATTTTATTTGATAAATGTGACAATATCATCGTAAAGTATGTTTTTTCAATATAGTTTTATTAGATTATTGAAATTTATTCGGGACGTTAGGCGTGTTGCGTTGTGTGCCTTTGTTCAGGAAGGAGAGCTTCGCGCTACTTTGCTAGCTTTCCGTGCTAATTGACTGGAGAAGAGGACATTCTAAAACCAAACAACGATTGTTCCCGACAAAGGACCCCTTGTACAACATTCTGATGAAAGATCATCAAAAGTAGGACCCATTTTATGATGCTATTTCATATATCTGTCGAACATGTGAAATAGTAGTTTGCGCCCAGATTTTGGGCACTCTCTCGCTATAACTAAGCTGGATGTCGTAATGAAGTTATTTTTAGAATTCTACCACGGCGATTGCATTAAGAACTAGTGTATCTATCATTTCCTATACAACATGTATTTTCTAGTAACGTTTATGAATAGTTATTTGGTCAGAATAGTTGAGTGTCATAAAAATATCCGCACATTCTGGGAAAAAGATGCTACGTTAGCACAATGTATAACCACTGATTTCAGCTCTAAATATGCACATTTTCGAACAAAACATAAGTGTATGTATAACCTGATGTTATAGGACTGTCATCTGATGAAGGTTTATGAAGGTTAGTGAAAATTAATATCTTTTGCTGGTTTATTCGCTATCGCTAACGTGCCTATTGCTATCGCTAACGTGCCTTGATGAATGAATGCAGTAGTGTGGTAAGCTAATATAATGCTATATTGTGTTTTCGCTGTAAAACACTTAAAAAAATCGGAAATATTGGCTGGATTCACAAGATGTTTGTCTTTAATTTGCTGTACACCATCGATTTTTCAGAAATGTTTTATGATGAGTATTTAGGTATTTGACGTTGGTGTCTGTAATTACTCTGGCTGCTTCGGTGCTATTTCTGACGGTAGCTGTGATGGTAGCTGCAATGTAAAACTGATTTATACCTCAAATATGCACATTTTTCGAACAAAACATAGATTTATTGTATAACATGTTATAAGACTGTCATCTGATGAAGTTGTTTCTTGGTTAGTTTGGTTGGTTCTTGGTTAGTTAGGTTGGCTTTGTGCATGCTACCTGTGCTGTGAAAAATGTCTGTCCTTTTTTGTATTTGGTGGTGAGCTAACATAAATATATGTGGTGTTTTCGCTGTAAAACATTTTAAAAATCGGACATGTTGACTGGATTCACAAGATGTGTATCTTTCATTTGCTGTATTGGACTTGTTAATGTGTGAAAGTTAAATATTTCTCAAAAATATTTTTGAATTTCGCGCTCTGCCTTTTCAGTGGAATGTGGGAGGAGTTTCGCTAGCGGAACCCCGGTGCCAGACAGGTTAAGTTGGATTTGATCCACCAACCCAATCCCAAAGAAGAAGGTGTGGTTTCGGAGTTAATTAAGAAATGAATATCTATCATGCTAGGGTCATGTATGAAAATGCTGGGCAGGCTATTATGTTGGCTACCATGGCTTTGCCCCCATAGGATGACAATGCCCCCATCCACAGGGCACGAGTGGTTTTTAATGGTTTGATGAGCATGAAAATGATGTAAACCATATGCCATGTCCTTTTCAGTCACCAGATCTCAACCCAATTGAACACTTATGGGAGTTTCTGGAGTGGTGCCTGAGACAGTGTTTTTCCGCCACCATCAACAAAGCACCAAATGATGGAATTTCTCATGGAAGAATGGTGTCGCATCCCTCCAATAGAGTTCCAGACACTTGTAGAATCTATGCCAAGGTACATTGAAGCTCTTCTGGCTCGTAGTGGCCCAGCACCCTGTTAAGACACTTTATGTTGCCATTTCCTTTATTTTGGCAGTTACTTGTAACATACAGTGAGCTCCAAAAGTATTGGGACAGTGACATATTTTGTTGGATGCATTTGCTGTTTGTTTTGGATGTGGTTCAGATTATTTTGTTCCCAATAGAAATGAATGGTAAATAATGTATTGTGTCATTTTGGAGTCACTTTTATTGTAAATAAGAATAGAATACGTTTCTAAACACTTCTATATTAATGTGGATGCTACTACGATTTCAGTGCTGGAGTACAGAGCCAAAACAACAAAAAATGTGTCGTCCCAATACTTTTGGAGCTCACTGTATTGTTGCAGTATTTGCAATTATAGGGGACTATGTACTGTATATTTTACTGAATATGACGTATATGTGAACAGTACTGTATGTGAATCCTTGTTTTAAACAAACATGAAGTGGGCATTATGCAATACCTACTGTATGTGTGAAAATGTACAGTGTTGACAGACTCACACATGAGTTCATATTATGTGTATTGACTCATAGTATGATAAATTAAGACAATCACAATCTACACAGACATGGTTTACTGTTAAAGGCCAGACACAGATAAAGGCCAGACAAAAAACATACCGTGGCTGTATGATGCACACAACCAGGGGTTGGAACCGGTGCAGGGAACAGAACAGAATTTGAGGAAAAAATATGTTTTTCAAGGAACAGAATCAGAACCGGGAACGAAAGTGATCTGTTCCGGAACAGAAACATTATTTTCAAATAATGGGAATCGGTTAATAACGATATTTTACGTTCCGGGAATTTTTTCCAGTCCCACTAAAAATTGCAACATAGACCCTACGCAAAGCCCTCACTGTCACTCAGAAACGTATTCCAGTGTCTGCCTGCCAGCTGAAAATCTTTGCCAGTGTGTGTGTGTGTGTGTGTGTGTGTGTGTGTGTGTGTGTGTGTGTGTGTGTGTGTGTGTGTGTGTGTGTGTGTGTGTAGGCTACCTGACCCTTCCCCTCCGAAACATAGGCTACTGTAGCCTACTGACGTTACAACCGTGATTCAGAAATTAGGGAGAGAGATTTAATTAGAGAATAATTGATTAACCTTTTCAATACTAGTTAAGGATACTGTAGTTATCACATTTCATATTGGATTTATTAACTACAAAAAGCTAAGACGTGTTTTTATTTTAATTCTGGTGCCGCTCTGCACACACAAGCTTGTTAGCTAGCTATCTAGCTAGCTTCTCTGGTCTAACATTAAGCCAACTCTCTGAAGTTCAAAGACATTCAAAGTTCCTTCATAGAAGCTGCTCCTCCATAGGTATAATTCTGTGAGCCTAATTCAGATAATGCATAACAGCAAGATTTCCAGCGCTTCAAGTCAAGCTCCTCCTCCACCTCCACCCTCGCTTTCCCGCTCCATAGCAAGCTGCTCTATCCGATTAGTTATGTAATTTAATGTCAAGCAAAAAAAAATCGATTTCAGAAGTTTAAAAAGGAACCATTACTTTTTTGGGGGTTCGAACTGGTTCAGAACTTTATTTTGCTGGTCGGAACAGTAGAACGGAAAAAATAATGGTTCTGTTCAGAACGAAACAATGGCAATAATTTAGGTTCCAACCCCATGCACAAAACAGAACATGCCAAATTCACACTCAGGTTTGTACTGTACCATACATAGCTCTCTCACTGAGCACAACTCCCTCCTGCTCTTCTCACTGCTTTAACAGATAAGGACAGAAAGAACCGCACCATCATGCTCACCTATGTCCTTAAGAAAACCTCAATTGCACAACTTGTGCAGGCATGACGGAAGTTTGTCTGCACAGGGGTGAATCACTAGCAGCAGACTCTGTCTCTCTCTCTCCGCTAATGAATGGAGATTATAGGTCTGTTAAGGCGTGGCTGGGAGGGAGCCAGCCAGTTGTTTAAGACCCAATCGAATCAAGTCATCGGCCCTCTGTGACGTGTGAGGAACGTCTCTCTCTCTTTATCTTATCATCTTGCAGGTGCCTACTTGCCCAAGCTGGTGCAGCTGAAAATTAACAACAGTATGATAACGTCAGTGGGGTAAGCGGAAAGTCCCACTATAGTGCTCTGTCTCTGTCTCTCTGTCTATTGTAGTTATGTGTTGGAATTTTCTGTTCAATAAAGCAAAGCATTTTCTGCTCTGAGTACTACAAACACTACTACTAGCAGCAGCTAACAGTAAAAAGGCAGGTAGACCTAGATGCTCCATTCCTATGATAGGGGACAAAGCAGGAGACCCACTGTGTGTGGGTTTCCCATCCTCCCACAAAGAGAGCTGTAATTGGAACCAGAGCTAGTGTCGTCCCATGGGGATCACTGTGACGCTTCACCCTGGCCTGGCTGTCTGCATCAGGAAAGGCCCAGAAGCAGAAGGCTCTGGAGGCCCGCAATGTGGTTAAGAGCTAGGCTTTGAAGACCGAGACCCCTGGGTCCTGCTGGTAGGCTATGGGATAGGAACATACACAGTACAGGTGCAGTGGCTTTATTTCCACTAAGGCAGGCCGTAGGGATCTGTAACACTAGGGCGAGGGGGAACAGCAAATCTGACTGAGGGCCTTTGTCTGTGGAGAAAGAGGATGCACCCGGCCTGTAAATCGCACAGCAGACAGACAGACTGTAGCCTGTTTGCCAGATCAATTTTTGCTTTAGCCAGAACCTCTGTCATTCGCATGTATAACAGCACAAAGCACACAGATTTGGCAACCAGGCAAGGCTGACAAGGTGCTGCTGGAAAAAGCCTGTCGTTGGAAGATGAAGCCATTGTGCATCTGGGTAAGTGTTATACAGGAAACAGAGGATGCGAGAGGAGCAGAGGGGAGAAATATCTGGGTTACATGGCCTGAATGTTCTGTAGAGGGAGCGAGGGATAAGAGAGGAGAGGGAAGGTAGAGTGATACAGGATCAAGGGATAAAAGAGAGGAGAGGAGCAGAGGGGAGATAGAGAACTGTGTGACCCACCCTGTGAGGAACAGCCAAGGGCCGGCCGGACGTGAACAGCCTCGATAGCATTTCCTGCTCTGGGCTGCGGAGGCTGATGAGGAGAGAGTTTGTTAGGGAGGGTGGTGGTCAGGGACAACTGAATACTGCGCCTGCTGGTGTTGTGAGGAGTCAGGAGAGAAAGTAGGGAGTGTAGAGAAAGTAGGGAATGTGCTGTTGGGGCTAAGGTTGAGGGGACCAGCTTTTAAAAATATACTGAAGTTGGGGACTGACCAGAAGTCATAGATAAACAAGGCTTCAAAAGGGTTTCCCATGGACCTGGGATTGGATGCGGGGGCTGGGTAAGTGTGCAGAGAGTAGGGATAGAAAGTCCAGAGGGGTTGTGGAGAATGCAGTATGCTGGCTGGGTTCTGGAGGCCTGTCGGGGGACTGTAAGGAGTGTGCTAAGGTCCAGAGGTACTCATAACAGAGGCTGATGAGAGAGGAGAGAGTGTGCAGGGGAGGGAGGGCTGGGACTGGCGGATGGAGGTGTCAAGTGGGGACTGCTTCGGGAAAAGGGCTAGTAGGATCCTTTCAGATGTGATTATTGTTCCTTATCATGAATTCCACATTTTCGGACCAATACTATGTCTTACAACTGTTGCTATTTTATTATCGTTATTAATGGACAGGTGGCCTTTGGTCTAAAACGCAACCATTTTGGTCGCATAGGCCTATGCTCTAAATATTTCTGCTGTGCTAGCTGGAGTATTGATAATTTGGCTGGTAGCACTTAGTCTCACGTTGCCATACCTCCAAAATCACATCGTGGTCACGCCTCCCTTGGCGGTCTTTAGAATTTTGTATTGCAAAAAAAGGTTGAACAATACGCTGGCTCCCAGTGGCAAGATTTTGATTGGATGTTACATTTCAAGAACCCTCCCCCACATGCCCATAGAAGGGGTGCTGTGTGTTATGTGCATCACTGTTTTCTGTCTGGGTAGGACACATTTTGTAGAGTTGTTGCGTATGCTAGTTTCAAGTGTGGCCGACAGTCTGCGATTTATATTTATTGAAACTGAATGTGGGTTATGCTGGTAAAGTCAAAAGTCCCAAAACATTCTAAACTGATTTGGTGACAAACACACTTTGTGCCTTGTCTCCGTAGAGCCCCACACTGGATATGTCATAATATCCATAAAACCTAGCGGTCAAACAGGGAAATGGTTCCAATCGTTTTTTCACCATTCATTTCAGAAACACTTCAAATAAGGGCTGTGTTTTCATGTAGGCTTACCCTGGCGTGACGTTTTAAAAACCATGTAAATCTTTTGGACAAGGGGACTTTTATCAATATATTCGGCGCTATTTACTCTCAGATTAAAACATGCTAATTAGCACAAATCAGACATCATGCAAGACTACAAATTCTCGCAAACTTCTGCACATTGTCTCTCAATGGCAACTTTGCTAACAGGTACATTTAAAGAAATGTAGGGGTAGGGTAAGCCTACACATAACACAGCCCTTATTTTAAGTGTTTCTAAAAACCCCTATGGGAAAAATGAATGGTGGAAAAACTTTTGGAACCGTTTCCCTTCTTCTTAGGTTTAACGGTGGTTGGCATCCATTGTTAATGGTGCATTACCGCCACCGGCTGGACGAGGTATTGAATAAGAAAAAAACATTCCGGGAAAGGGGGAAAATGACATCATACAAAAAAAACACGTCAACTAACGTTTTTTTTTTTTTTTATCATACTTTTTCCAATCACAGTCCACTCCAAAATACATCCCTACTGTGATGGGGCTACATTCACCGACAGGATTTCTTGCACCGCCTCGGCTGTGAAGTCACGAAGTCCCAAAAAACGTTCAGCAGCATTCAAAATGATTCCAATTTTCGTATACTTTTTCTCCGCTTGTGCTGTACAGTTTATGACCATTACAATAAATAATACAAAGTCCACCTTTTTACCATGTAGCATTTCACTGTCCATTGGTTGATAAGAAACCTTCACCGGTCTTGGTGGCTCTACTACAATTGCTTCTTCCCCGCTACTCGTTCCTTCTAATTTTCTCACCGCCTCCAGATAAGAGACACGCTGGACACTACTTACCCTTGCCACCTCATTCTCCTTCACCCTAACAGGGCACTCCAAGAATTCAGGTGCATGTTCACCTCCACAGTTGCAGCATTTCCCTTCATCTGGCATACAATATTCTTCCCTTCTGCACACACTTGACACATGACCAAATATTTTACATTTATGACACTGAAGGGGCTTGTGCACAAAAGCTCTTACAGGGTATCTCATGAATCCTAACTTTATATGAGAAGGCAGAGACTCTTCATCAAAGAACAGTAGCATGGATGAAGTGAACTTCTTTTCTCCATCCATCATACAGGTCAATCAACATGCACCAACCACTCCTTCGATGTCTTCAGTTATATCCTCCGCCTTTATTTCTTGCGCCACCCCAGAAATAACCCCCTTGATAGGCGCCCTGCTACGAAAATCCACGCAGGAAACATTCCACTCCGATATCTTTTTGAGTCTTAACACTCGCGTCTTCTGCTCCGCAGACACACAAAAAATCTAAATAAGACCACTTCTTGTGACTCTCACCGACTCCACACTTTCTTCCAACACATTCCAGATTTTCCTGGATACCTTAAACGTATTTCTCAAGTAGCATTCATCCAAAACCCTGACACTGACCAAAAACAAGTCTAGTGGTTTCCTTTTTTCCAACATAGCTTTACTTCTCGTTTCCCTTTTTCTTCGCCACTGTAACCCACTCATTCTCACTCCGTACTATTAGCTTCACTCGACTCACTAACAGTTTCAAACAAAACCTCAGTTTCTGCAATCATCCTTCCGTAATCCTAGCTACCTGAACTATTTCCCTGTTTGTCCGCTAGGTTTTATGGGCATTATGACTCATGCAGTGGTACTCTATTCGTCCACATGGCTGCGCTTTGCTACCACAGGTAAAATCTTCAAGATTGCCCATTATTTCGTTGTAGTAAGGACCCGAAAAAACAAAGTGAGTGGGAGAACCTATTAAAGTAAGTACATGCATTTAGAAAATGTAAAAAAAAAAAAAAAGTATTACAGTACTAGTAGTAGGCCACTTTGTAGGCTAACTCAACTGAGCTGCTAGCTAATGTTACACATTGTTTAGCTAAGTGAATTAAATGTCATCAGCTAGCTAACTTTCTATTAGCTAGCTATCTTGATGTAATTATTGTAAATGAAAAACACAGTCTCCAAATGCTTTTGTAGAAAGCAGTCATGAAGAGGGGGAAATTGCAGCTCCAGCTGTCAGAAAAGGGAGAGTGTAGGCTACTGGATAGCGCAGGTAACTTTGTGGGGGGACATTATGAAAACATTCTCCAGTTTCAGACCCGAGAGAGAAAAACCTTGAGGACAGAGAGATAATAGCGACATAATATTCAGTGCGGTCTAATTTGAGTATAATGAAGCCTGTTTCTTTGTGATGTTTTCTGTCCTCAGATATAGAAAGCCTGTGTTTGCAAATGAAGAGAGGGGTCCCAATGAATGTTCCAAAAGACTAATGGTGCATTTCCATACATGATTTATCCCAGTGTTTTACCTATAAGGCTCAGACTTTTCGGTTTCCATCTACGCGGGCCGGCACCCTTGTGCCACTACGCCATGTCTCCGGCGGACCTGCTCTCACTTGGGGCCAAAGCCAAGCCACTGGTACTTTGCAGTTTAATTTACATAAAAGGCTAACTGTGAACTAACACCTTCTCACAAACCAGCTGTATTCTTGTATACAAAATGTTGATAACATAGGTAGGCCTACCTATATGCCATGGGTTATATGTGTATGCCTACTTATGTTAGCACAGGTTGTATACAAATATACAGTTAAACATTACACACAATGTATAAAGCTATTACAATTGGGGCAGGCGAACCCTGCTGGAGGTCTGCTGGGTGTGCAAGATTCTGTTTCAGCCCAGCAATAACACACCTGATTCAACTTATCAAACCCAATGAGTTGACAATCAAGTGTGCTATTTCTGGGCTGTAACAGAAGTTTGCTCACCCACTAGATCACGGATCAGTGGAGCAAGGTTGTGCTATCGCTGGTATGGTGTTTTTTCTTTTGTTCACCTGAAATGATGCTTTAGTAATAATCGTCTACTCCTCAATGATCTATTGTTGTTTTGACTAAGATGTCTAATCTTAACATACGAGTTATCTTATTTTATAGGGATGAAGTGTTGATTCTTTCAAGGGAAGTGTTTTAACTTGTTTTAATTGTTAAACAATTTTATTCTAATGAACTAGTGTCAATGTTGATTAATCGCGTATCACAATCCTGCAATAAAGAGGGGAAGGGCTTCTGTCTCTGTGTCTGTTTCCGTGTTGTATTCTCAAATGAACATTTCCTTTTTGTCTAGTAGTTGAATGAATTGTTTTCAGATGGTCATACCAAGAATCATTTAGCTATTTGATTTTGAATAGTAAGACCCCTTGAAGTATCAAAAAATATATTAAAAAAATATTTGTTGAAAACAATGTTTGGGCCTTACTGCTGTTAGCACATACAAATGCATTGAATAACAGATTCACTACATGGAACAACAAAAGGAAGTTTGTTCTGAAGTGTCTGTCCTATATCTGAGAGATATAAGAAAGATCAGGAAATATATACATATATTTTTCTTTACATGTATTTAGCCACTTATTTTTGGCACTAAACAGTCTAAGACCTGTCTAAGCCAGGGAGGGGGTGGGGGGTTCTACTAAGCTATTTAGAATACCAAGATCATTTAGCTATTTGATTTTGAATTTTAAGACCCCTTGAAGTATCAAAAATAATTATATACAGAACCAGTCAAAAGTTTGGACACACCTACTCATTCCAGGGTTTTTCTTAATTTTTTACTATTTTTTACATTGTAGAATAATAGTGAAGACATCAAAACTATGAAATAACACATATGGAATCATGTAGTAACCAAAAAAGTGTTAAACAAATCAAAATATATTTTATATTTGCGACTCTTCAAAGTAGACGCCCTTTGCCTTGATGACAGCTTTGCACACTCTTGGCAACTCTTGTAACATAACAAAATGTGTAGCAAGGGAAGGGGTCTGAATACTTTCCGAATGCACTGAAGGTGGATGCGGTGGATTGAGATGCATCCAATGCAAAAACAAAACCATATCTCTAGCTTAAACTGATGCATTTTTATGGGGATTTTTTATTATGCTAATTCTATTCCTGTGGGTGAGTGGACATCGACCTTAGGGGGTTTTAAGTGACGACATATAACATTGGTTAGTGCAAATCCAACCTTTAAAATGTAGGTACAGTATGAAAATAATATTGGTCAATAATATCCTTTTTTTATTAACATTTTGTTAGCTTTATAATCATGAGAAATTGAACTATACTGAACAAAAATATGAACGCAACACGCAACAATTTCAAAGGTTTTACTGAGTTACAGTTCATATAAGGAAAACAGTCAATTCAAATAAATTCATTAGGCCCTAATTTATGGATTTCACATGAATGGGAATACAGATATGCATCTGTTGGCCACAGATACCTTTAAAAAAAGGTAGGGGAGTGGATCAGAAAACCAGTCAGTATCTGGTGTGACCAACATTTGCCTCATGCAGCGCGACACATCTCCTTCGCATAGAGTTGATCAGGCTGTTGATTGTGGCCTGTTGAATGTTGTTCCACTCCTCTTCAATGGCTGTGTGAAGTTTCTGGATATTGGCGGGAACCGGAACACGCTGTCATACATGTCGATCCAGAGCATCCCAAACATGCTCAATGGGTGACATGTCTGGTGAGTATGCAGGCCATGGAACAACTGGGACATTTTCAGGCTCCATGAATTGTGTACAGACCCTTGCATTATCATGCTGAAACATGAGGTGCTGGCGGCGGATAAATGGCACGACAATGCGCCTCAGGATGTCGTCACAGTATTTCTGAGTTCAAATTGCCATCGATAAAATGCAATTGTGTTTGTTGTCTGTAGCTTATGGCTGCCCATACCATAACCCCACCACCACCATGGGGCACTCTGTTCACAACGTTGACATCAGCAAATCGCTCGCCCCCAAAAGACACCATACACGTGGTCTGCGGTTGTGAGGTCGGTTGGACGTACTGCCAAATTCCCTAAAACGACGTTGGAGATGGCTTATGGTAGAGAAATGAACATAAAATGATCTGGCAACAGCTCTGGTGGACATTCCTGCAGTCAGCATGCCAATTGCACGCTCTGGCATTGTGTTGTGTGACAAAACTACACATTTTAGAGTGGCCTTTTATTGTCCCCATTACATAGGTGCACCTGTGTAATGATCATAGTGTTTAATCAGCTTCTTGATATGCCACACTTGTCATGTGGATGGTTTATCTTGGCAAAGGAGAAATGCTTGGGATGTAAACAAATTTGTGCACACAGGTTCCTTGACGAACCTGTACCCCACACATTTACTCAGTACCAGGCCCCCTGTATATAGTTTCGTTATTGTTATGTAATTCTGTGTTACTTGTTATTTTCACTTTATTTAATTTTGGAAATATTTTCTTAACTCTTGAACTGCAAAATTCAAAATTAGCATAATTTGCTCTACAGATTAAACTGCCTAGTACTCAATTCTTGCTCGTACAATATGCATATTATTGTTATTATTGGATAGAAAACACTCTCTAGTTTCTATAGCCGTTTGAATTATGTCTCTGAGTGAAACAGAACTCATTCTACAGCACTTTTCCTCCCAGTGTGTGAGATTTCAGAAATCTTGGCCTCTGGTTCCAGATCAGTTTTAAAGTCCCTGTAAATCCTATGAGGATACAAACACTGCCCACGCCTTCCTCTAGATGTCAGTAAGTGGTGACAATTTGAATGGAGTCGATTACGCAATCAGGGCCTCTATAAATCACCAAATACCGGAAGTAGCGTTCTTTTGGACCCTGCGCTCAACGCAAGAAGGACGTCGGACTGGCCTTTTTCCAAGCCTTGGTTTAGCCAGTAATATAGCGCCGGTCATGTTTTTACTCGTTATAGGTGTTAAAAACATCATAAGGTAGTTAATTTAAACCGTTTTATAGCAATTTATATCCGTTTAGTGCGATTTTGAGGCATTTCTATGTGATGCTCTTTGAAGCGCCGGGCACGTTTCGGGGTCCCGGTCGAACGTTAGTGGGCATTTCGACGGACAGAGGACATCTTTCGACCAAAAGAAGATTAGACCCAAGAAAGGATACATTGCCCAAGATTCTGATGGAAGATCACCTCATAGTAAGAAATATTTAAGATGATAAATCGTTGTTCTGTCAAAAAATTTTAAACGCATATTCCGCCATTTTGTTTGGTATAGCTTCGCTTGGCGAACCCTGTATTGCACAGTAAGGATAATTTTAGAAATGTAATTCAGCGATTGCATTAAGAACTAATTTGTCTTTCGATAGCTGTCCAACTTATATTTTTTTAGTCAAGTTTATGAATAGTTATCCATGAGACAAGATCACTGTGAAAGATGGCGTCCGACATTTTCAGGCTAGTTTTGCTAGTATTGTCATTGTATAACCACGGTTGTTTGTGGCTAAATATGCACATTTTCGAACAAACTCTATATGTATGTTGTAATATGATGTTACAGGAGTGTCATCGGAAGAATTCTGAGAAGGTTAGTGAAAAAATTAATATATTTTGGCGATGATAACGATATCGCTCTCTTTGGCTTGAATCAATGGTCGGGTAACGTTTGCATATGTGGTATGCTAATATAACGATTTATTGTGTTTTCGCTGTAAAACACTTAGAACATCTGAAATATTGTCTGAATTCACAAGATCTGTGTCTTTCCATTGCTGTGAGTTGTGTATTTTTAAGAAATGTTTTATGATTAGTAATTAGGTAATACACGTTGCTCTGTGTATTTATTCTAGTCGAGTTGTGATGGTGGGTGCAATTGTAAACTATGATTTATACCTGAAATAAGCACATTTTTCTAACAAAACCTATCCTATACAATAAATATGTTATCAGACTGTCATCTGATGAGGTTTTTTCTTGGTTAGTGGCTATCAATATCTTTATTTGGCCGAATTGGTGATAGCACCTGATGGAGTAAGAAACTGATGGAGTTAGGAAAGTGGTGTCTTTTGCTAACGTGGTTAGCTAATAGATTTACATATTTTGTCTTCCCTGTAAAACATTTTAAAAATCTGAAATGGTGGCTTTATTCACAAGATCTGTATCTTTCATTTGGTGTCTTGGACTTGTGATTTAATGATATTTAGATGCTACTATTTAATTGTGACGCTATGCTAGCGATGCTAATCAGTGTGGGGGGGGTGGGGGGTGATCCCGGATACGGGGTTGAGGTTCGGTAAAGGTTAAGGGCTTGTAAGTAAGCATTTCACGGTAAGCATTTCACCTGTTGTTTTCGGCACATGTGACAAATAACAATTGGTTTGAATTTGATAGAAATAAACTTTTTGTGTGTATGGAACATTTCTGGGATCTTTTATTTGAAACATGGGAACAACACTTTATATGTGGCATTTATATTTTTGTTCATTGTAGCTAGTTATACCTAGGTAGTTTACAAGGTTAGCTGATTTTTCTCAAAACGTACTTCATTGTGGCTAGCTTCTTCTTGGCCCTAATGCTAGCCTGTACAGCCAAATATCACTCCAGAAACATATTTTTTTTTGATATGGCCAGCGTTGTAGACCATTTCTCCCCTCTTGCTGCACCTTTAGCTAATCTCGAAATATCTGTAATGCGGCGAAAACCAGCGTGCTGCAAGCGTTCTGTTGTCATCTGTGCTTGTTTTTAGTCAAATTTTTTTATCCTACGTCACTAATCTGGTGAGGACCTTTGGCAAGGCATTTGATTGGTTTAACGTGTTACGAGTCGTCACTGATTAACACCCCCTCTTTAGCAGATTTCCGCAGTGACACTTCCCCAGGTTTACCGTTTTACAGATGGCAAAATGAAGGAGGCTTTTATATTATTAAAAAAATTGCCTCCTATTGGTTCAGGCCAGGGACCAATCACAATGGGAATACAACACAAAACATACTTTGATTGGTCAGATTGTGGCAACTCATTTACCAATTTACCAATGAGGGGATTCAATTATCTGGCTCGGGTTACCCTGGTGGGAGGAGTTTGCAGCGGTTGAAAAGTGATTGCATTAGTTTTGGAGGCGGTGTTATGATACTAATAGTTTGTCGAGCCTGGTGGTTAGTATGGTTGTGTCTACCAGTACAGCTCCATCTAGTTGTCACGTTGGGGATAACAGTTGTGGACAACTAGCATTTTAGCTAAGCCTAACCCTAAACTTTTTCCTAACCTTAACCTCGTTCTCCTAACCAGCTACGTAATGTCACTTCTGTCCGTAGCTGGGTTAGGCTTAGCTAAAATGCTACAGTTGTCACCAAACCATCAATCTCGACAAACCATCAGTATCACCACAGGGGCTCCAGGAGATGAGCTTCAAAACATGATTCATATAGGCTATCTAAATACCTTTAAATCAATCTATTACTCTGGTGCTCGTTTTAAAAGTTAGGTACACCAGGGCTACTAGTACCAATGAACAAAGCCCTGCCGGTAGCCTTTTTCCCTCCTGATGTTCTGTTGTGACAATTCCACCCTTGCCTCTGGATCATGGCTGTGTAGGGACCTGGGAACCACGCTGTCTCACCTTCAGGTGCTGTGGATATCTCACTGCAGCCTGGTAGACCTGGATGCTCTCCCCTCCTCCTCTCTCAAGGTAGAGTTTGTAGTGGAAAACCTTTGCAGTGTACCATCATGAACTACAGTCTACAAGACCTGTTACTCCACCTGGCTTCTATCCACCTCGTTCACCTGTGAAAACCTCACAATTCAACGTTTTATGTAATTGACTATGTAAAAGTTGAGTTCCACTAAACCTGAGCCTGTGTTGGTATGTCCTCTCCCTACGCTAGGAGCTGTATGTGGTCTACAACAGAGTGTCGAACCTGAGTCAGGTGAGCATGCTGGAGAATCTACAACTGTTGGACCTGGAAGGGAATGATGTGGATGACCTGGTGCAGGTGCAGTACCTAGACCTGCGCTCCCAACTCCGCACGCTCACCCTAGAGGGAAACCCTGTCTGTATGCACCCCCACCCTAATGCCACAGGTATTTGCACACACCCCTACACTCCTAACCCTAACCCTCACCACAACCACAATCATGTGTATTATTGTATATATTACTGAATCTGGATTTTAGATACTCCAAGATGCATGCATATATGTATGTATGTGTGTGTGTGTGTGTGTGTGTGTGTGTGTGTGTGTGTGTGTGTGTGTGTGTGTGTGTGTGTGTGTGTGTGTGTGTGTGTGTGTGTGTGTGTGTGTGTGTGTGTGTGTGTGTGTGTGTGTGTGTTCAGGCATGGAGGTTGTGAGTGTTTGAGTCTGGTAATGAGATTATCCAGAATGACTGTGCTACCATGGCTCTGCATGCTGGGCTCAGGCTGTGAGTCATACTCTCCACAATGTCCCCCATATGGGCCCAGATGATAATGTCCGCATCAGGCAGAACAGGGTGGGACTGGAGAGCAGGGGACAGGGAATTGGTGTTCAGAGCAAAACAGGCTTTGCTTGTGTAAGTAGGGATGCTACAAGCTGTGTTGATGGTTAGTATAAACATTGCTCAACTAGGCAGGGTGGAAAATATACTCTCTTTAGCACAGGTGTTGATATGGGAATGAGCCCATATTAAAGTGGTGTATTAAGGTTTCACTATAACGACGTGATGCAGTGTTGAAGTGGTATGAATGGATGAGTGAATGTGTTTATTTTTGACCCACCCAACCAGCAGCAGGAATTAGGAAACTGGGGCAGTGAGGGAGGGAACGCTGTCCTGAATATGCATTAGGCTTGGTCCAAGCACTGAGAGAGGGGTCCTTGGGTTTGCCTTTTTTCTTTCTTTCTAGACTCTGGTTGTCTATACCCTTGGTGGAGCACAGAAAGTGTAGCTCTCTCTCTCTCTTTCTTCTCTCTCCTCCCCCTCGATCTCGCCTCTCTCTTGTCTCTTTCCCTCTCTCTCCCCCCTCTCTCTCTGCTGGTTGGTGAAGGGTGAGAGTACTCCGCTCTAATTTGATCTCTTAGCAGCAGCATAGTGCTTTTACTGGTCTCTCTCCCTCCTCGCTCTCCTCTCAGTGCTGATAAAGGACCAGAACACAGTACAAAGTGCAGATTATTGCCATTATTGGCACTCAGAACCATTTTCTTTGTCTCCTCCTTTGAACATAAGTTACACTCATTGTGGCTTAAAGCTCTTCTAACAGGGCTATTTTCTTTTACAGTATGTTATTCTGGTGTTAAGGGGTGTGTTTGGCATTGAAAGGATAACTTTGAAAGGTTGGACATTCCTTGGCCTTAATCGACCATTAAAATCACAACCAAAGCACAACCTTGGACCCTTTATGCAGTCACCTATCATATTTGTATCACCTAACATACTGAATCGACTGTGTAGTTCAGAGGTAGGCAACTCCGCTTCTCCAGGGCTGCACTGGATGCATTATTTCAAGCCCTGTTTTAACACACCTAGCCTAATTCAACCTGTCATCTGCTTATATGGACCTCGATTAGTTGAATGAGGTGTGTAAGTGCTGGGCTGGAACAAAAGCCTGCATATACTGCAGCTCTCCAGGACTAGATTTTCCCCACCCTCCATGTAGTACCCTTTGACTGGGCTGGTCTTGTGCAACTGAAAGTAGTTGGAGTGGATCTGTTAGCGTCTCTTTTTTTATGTGCGGGTTCTCTTCCTTCAAGGTACCCTCTCGTGTTTCTTCATCCTGCCTTCTCCTTTCCCTAGTCCAAGGAGGAAAAGGGTTACTGCTACCGGTCGGCGGGAGGGGAGCTGGTCCCACAGCTGCATTACCTAGACTACATATGTGCAGAGGAGAAGGCAGGGCCTGGCTGCACCAGCTCCATGGGGGAAGACTGGGCCCTGCTCAGAGAGTCCATCAAAGACTGCAGCTGCGCAGAGATGGCACTGTGTGTGTGTGTGTGTGTGTGTGTGTGTGTGTGTGTGTGTGTGTGTGTGTGTGTGTGTGTGTGTGTGTGTGTGTGTGTGTGTGTGTGTGTGTGTGTGTGTGTGTGTGTCTTTTTGCTTCTATAAGGCCATTAATACTACTCTGTATTGCACTCTTCTATATTTTCCCTCTTCCCTGTCTGGCCATAGAGGAGAGAGCAGCCAGTGTGAGTGCCTACTCCAGACCCAGCTCTGGCCAGCGCCTAGCTAACAGCCTCTCCAGTTCCCGTCCCTCCAGCCGACCGGTCAGTGCAAGGCCCCTCTCAGCAGTTGACTCCAGACCCCTTTCTGGGTCATGACCCTTATCAGGGGCTGGGTCCAGAGTCCTCTCTCCTTCCGGGTCCAGATCCGGTTCTGCTGATGTAGGTCCAGCCTCTGTGGACCCAGACGCTAGCGTTCTGACGCACGGTGAGATACTGTATTGGTGTCCTACCATCTCCACATACAAGGCCCCACTTTTAGTAACTGAATATGGCCCATATAGTGAACCAGGCTAATTGTTTTGTATCATTTTTGTGTGTTATTCAACAGTTTCTAATGTATTTGACTTATTTTCAAAACGTAGCATCCAAATGTATAATTAGTAAACACTGCCACCATGAGGACATGTTGTAACAGTGTCTGAAGATTCATCATGTCGTTTTAAATCAGAGATCATTGATTTTCTGACCCCAGAAATCAGGCATACTATGCCTTTATCCAGTTCCCTAATTTCCCATGTTGTGACAATCGCCATCCCTGATTAGCTATCCTCCACAGTAATGAAATGTTTTTTGTTTCTCTCCAAGTGCAGGGAAGATCTTGTTCTGTGGAAATCCTGTCCAGGCCCTCAGAGCCAGGTGACAGAAGATGAGGGTATGTTGACCCATCAGTGGGGAGAAACTGTAGATACTGAGTTCTTACTCATTTCTGGCACATTGACCACCACAGCAGAGATTTGACAGTTTTCCAGCGCCAATGGAAAGTGGCCCAGAGTGAAGGTGGAATAGTTATGTGTTGTGACAGGCCATTATGGCTGGGTGACATCGCCCCCGTCTCTCTGTGATGTCAGGATGAACAGAAGAAGATAATTATCCGAGAGAGGAGGGGAGGGTGATGGAGCGATGCAGCTGTGGCCTAGGTGACATGACAGACGGAGCTCCCTGCCAACGTCAGACGATCTGTCATCTCTACACTCTGTCACTCTCTCTCTTTTATTTTCCTAATTTCTCTTTCGGTTCTTCACTGTATTTCTTCCTCTGCTTACATCCATATTCTATATCTCCGTCCCTCTCACCATTCCTGTCCCTCCCTCTGATTCCCTCTCTCTATTCCCCTTACCCTCCTCTATCTCCAACCTCATCCATCTCACTCTCTCCCTATGCAGGTGCCACCCCTACCTCTGTGTAAAGCTCTGTCTTTAACTTCATAATGTCTCCCTGCCTCTCTCTCCCTACCTTTGTATGCAGACTGCGGCCCCCTCACCTGTGTTCACTCCGAGCGCCCCACCCCTCCATGTTTTGGAGCACACATATGACCTTTCGGAGCAGGACGGACACCAGCGCAGCGACGTGTTCTCTGAGCTCAGGGCCTGGAGGAAACAGCATAACATGTACTGACCACTTAGTCCTGTGTCAGTCAGTCAGCCAGCCACTCTGAACTGACTTTTCCCTCTTTTCTATGACTTTGTGTTCCAGATGTCTATTAGCCATGGAGGGGGATGGCCTCAGATACTGCCCATCCTCCACAGTGATGAAGAGAAGGATGATGAAGGAAGTCTCAGCATTTTCAGTGGCGAGGAGGTGGGTGGAAAAAGAGACGGGTCGAGTCACTGGGCAAACACTGGCTCGCCAGACTTACCTTTCCAGTCCCCCTCTTCAGGTGAGTCTCTCTCACCTCTGGTTTACAAGGCCATCAAACACGTCAAACCTATTCAGTATATGAAATATAAAACCAAGAAACCTAAATATAAATCCAAGGATTTTAACACAGAATAACTTGAAATCACACTACCACAATGCAACATCAAATGTTCTCTAGTAAACTATGCTTCATTTACAGATGTGTTTCAGATAAAAGCCAAATCCCTTGAGGTGGCCTGTATCTCCCTGTCCACTCTGACGCCTTCTCCCCCTCAAAACGCCACATCAGACCCTGGTGGCCGGAGGGTGTTAGAGCTGCGAGCGCGCAGACTGAGGCTTAGTGGTGGGGTGGCTGAGGCCAGGGCTGGGACTGCTGTAAAGCCTACTGACGACCACACAGAGCTAGGGCCAATTAGAGGAGACCCAGGCTTGAGGAACCAATGGCTACAGGAGTCTATGAGGCCCAAAGTCCCTCTGCTTCCCCAGGCTACTCACCACCTGCCACACAGGCCAGCCTCCATCCCCCTAGTCCAAGGGCTCAGTCACCGACAGGCAGAGCTTCTGTGCAGTCCAGCAACGGGCATCAACCAATCCCCTCGTGCAGACCACCAGAGAGGATGACCATCATGTTTAGGGAAGAGGACCCTGGGGGCTGGATTACATCCAACAATCACCTGAAGAGTGGAACATAGAATCTATGGAATCCAAGTGTGAACTTCCTATCTCAGTGTATTGACTCCCTCTGCTGGACAGTTAGAGAATCACTTGCATCCCTCTTTTCTTTCCCAGCTCAGAATTGTACAGTACTGACCTCACAGTGCCTTTACTGAGGACAACAGCCCTTGTAGGAGTGGGGGGGCACAGTCCCGAAATTGCATTTTTTGTAGCCCACTGTTTTATCATTGGAATGTGATACAAAACAAGGCAACGGTGTGCTTAAGGACCATGTGGACGCCTCCGAGCGGTCGGATAGGCTGTTTGGAGTGTTCATCTGACTGGATTAAAAAAAGTAATAATAATGTCCCCCCAACTTCTAAAACCAAAGTTGTGCCCCTGATCATAGCAAAAGTAATGAAGACATCACATGGAGTTTTCTAAATGAAATAGTGTATGTGCATATAATCAGACGGTGTCAGAGTGCTTTAGGCTAGTACTAACACTACTGGAGCTTTTTCAGAATATTTGGAAAAAGTTAGTTGGCCAGTGTTCCTGCTTAGAGAAATACCCCTGAGCTGCTGGATCAGGACCAGTGCTATTGTGAAGCTTACAATGGAAAGGTCAGGACCAGAGAGAGGAAAACTGATCCTAAATCAGTTCCTATGGGTAGAATGAAATTTAAGTGCTGTTTGTTTTGACTGGAGAAACTCTGTGACACCCTCCTCTTCATGTGGCGTCCCATGTCGCCAACAGCTGAACAATTTTAAACCAAGCTGACATATTTGAGCAAGCCCAATCCTGTTCCGGGAGACCGGGAATCCGCACACATACACACTCACACCGCAAACTGAGGGCCTGATTCCAGTCCACATGTCTGTCAGTTCCGCTTCATTGCGGTCTCAGGCAACAGGACACAAATAAAGGAGCAATAGAATAACAAAACATTGTCTGTCATCACAACCACAGACTACTGTTAGATTACTTACTACCATAGAAGACTTGTGTGGGATTAATGGATACACAGAAAATACCATACGAAGGTGCGTGTTTCAACCACGAGACTGTCCTTACATAACAAGAAGAAGCTGTTGGTTTGACTTGCCTGAATAACCTGATGCATTTTGCTGCCTCCTCTCTGAGCCCATCTGTGTAGCCGTTTCCCAACACGCACCTGTGCTCTCACCAGCCATGTCTCACATGATCTGTATAGCTGGCACCCTGTTGGGCCTTCTCAACTGCAATGCCTACTTACTGCTCATCTCATTTAACCAGAGAATTTAATTCTCTGAGGTTAACACTCTTGGCAAAGGGCAATCATCCACACTGCCTGCTAGTGATGAGAGAGAGAGAGGGAGATCTATGCAGCAGACATCTGGAGAGGGAAGCTCAGTCAGGGGTCCAGGTAGTAGGCTCATTTAACAGGTTTATAATTTGACTGTGGAAAGACAGACTCCCAGCTGGTGGTGACTGACTGGAATTTGGATTGTAGAGAGCTTGGCCCTGCTCACCAGTCATTAGTCTGTAACCAACCAGGTGCACTGTAAATGTAGCCTGCAGGTTGTATATCTACTCTCCCACCATTACACCACACACTGAAGTCTACTAGCGTTATCATAAAACGAGAAAATACCTTCACCACTATACAAGGCTGCTATTTGTAACCAGCTGACCACTACATAAAGATGACAGACCACATAGTAAAGGGCCTGGTAACAGACTATGTCAGGGTGTGGGTACATTGGTTGGACCCTTCTGCCCCTGGGTTACTGTGAATGGAACACTATCATTACAACCTTGTTGGGAGATGATTGACACTGTTGGTATGGCAGCAGGTGGAAGGAAGATGCTTTTTCTTTGATATCAAATTAAAAAGACAATTATACCACCACACCACTCCTCCCCAAATCTGCCTCTTGATTCCCAAGAGATATCTTTCAACAGAACATTCATGCTCTTTAGAGGGTGGAGGAAGGGTGTTTAGGCTCAAGTCAAATTTCAAAAAAGTAAACAGTACTAATTATAATGTCACCCGTTTACCAGACATCTGAAACGCAAACAAGATGCCAAGTGGATGGATGTTTATCGTATCATTCAAAAATGTAGATTCTTTCTTAGAAGTAAATGATGTTATAGGAGTCTCTGAGAGGAGATGGGGACACCCCATTCCTAGCTTCAGTGGACATGCGGCATGCAAACATAAACCGGCGTTCTTATCCTGACAACAACATACCTATAGTGACGGCCCACACATAGAATAACTGAACACAGCATTCTGAATAACAGAATATCTATGGGCCCATACAAGTTTGGTACTAGGGAGTAACTAGCCCCCCCCCCCCCCCCCTAAGAACAACGTCTAATTGCTGACACAAGAAAGCAACGTTTGGAGAGAAAAAATTGTATGTAAATCAAGGTCATGCTTAGGCAAATAAACTATAAAGGGAAATAAATGGCTACAATTTACACTTTTTTAGTTATTTCATAAATTGTTATTCTTAGAAAGAAAAAAAAAGTACTGGGGTAACTGCCCCCCCCCCCAACACACTCATCCAACATATTACTTTATTCAAAAATAATCAAAATTTTTCTCTCTGAAGAAGTGGATTAATATGACTACACAGTTACCCCAGGGGGCTAGTTACCCCCTAGTACCCTACTGTGACTGTAATGTAAACAGTGTCAGCACAACATACATACTAGCTATAAAAATAAGGCCTCAGAAATAATTGGGTTTGGATGTGATTTACGATCTTGTCAAGTAGGTTTCAGTTAAAATCACAATCCGACAACCTCAGTCATAAGAGGCAGAAGAAGAAGTGATATAACTACAGTAGATGAGTTACAATATAAAGTTAACAAGGCACAAAATCGCAGTCTGAGCCTGATGCCAAGCAAGAAACGTGTAATTATATAACAGACATGCATTCGCTGACATAGACACCTTGTCAAGTGTGAGCAATTAATAAGACAACTATTCGAGGAAACTGCCTGCCTTGTTCTGTTACTTTAGGTGGAGGCATGTCAGTTTTCCATTCTAGAAATGATAACAAAGCTCAACTGGGTCCCAGTGTTGGAACAGCTTATGGGTTCAGACATGTACAGTATGGAACAGAATCCTGCCCACAGCAGTGTTCATTTTGGCACTATTTTTTTAGATTGAGCCTACTCTTAGTCAATTTGACTAAAACATTTTTTTGTCATTTAAATAATGATTATGTCTAGTTATTGGCAAAATGACAAAAACAGTTGGCCATTTTAGTCAACTAAATGCCACATTTTAGTCACATTACAAATGTTGTATTGCCTCATTAACTTATAGTAAACATAAATCATTGACTTAAGTGCAGAAACATATATAGTCTTGTCCTACCAACATATCTTTTTGCATAACATCCTACTCTCTTCCCAACAGCAGACAAACATACATACATGTACAGTTGAAGTCGGAAGTTTACATACACTTAGGTCATTAAAAATTGTTTTTCAACCACTCCACAAATTTCTTCTTAACAAACTATAGTTTTGGCAAGTCGGTTAGGACATCTACTTTGTGCATGACACAAGTAATTTTTCCAACAATTTTTTGCAGACAGAATATTTCACTTAATCACAATTCTAGTGGGTCAGATTTACGTACAGTTTACATACACTAAATTGACTGTGCATTTAAACAGCTTGGAAAATTCCAGAAAATGTCATGGCTTTAGAAGCTTCTGATAGGCTAATTGACATCATTTGAGTCTATTGGAGGTGTACCTGTGGATGTATTTCAAGGCCTACCTTCCAACTCAGTGCCTCTTTGCTATTTTTTGAATTTCGCGCTCTGCCTTTTCAGTGGAATGTGGGAGGAGTTCCGCTAGCGGAACCCCGGGGCTAGACAGGTTAAATGCTATTTCTGACTAATGTTGACTGCGCAACAAGGCGGATATTTCTTTTGGCTGGTTTGGGCTCTGAGCGCCGTACTCAGATTATGCTTTTTCCGTAGTTAAAAAAAAAAATCTGACACAGTGGTTGCATTAAGGAGAAGTGTATCTAAAGTTCCATGCATAACACTTGAATTTTCATCAACATTTATAATGAGTATTTCTGTGAATAGATGTGGCTCTCTGCAAAATCACAGCATGTTTTTGAACTACTGAACATAACACACCAATGTAAAATTAGATTTTTGGATATAAATATGCACTTTATCGAACAAAACATACATGTATTGTGTAACATGAAGTCCTATGAGTGTCATCTGATGAAGATCATCAAAGGTTAGTGATTCATTTTATCTCTATTTGTGCTTTTGTGACTCCTCTCGTTGGCAGGAAAAATGGCTGGGTTTTTCTGTGACTTGGTGGTGACCTAACATAATCGTTTGTGGAGCTTTCGCTGTAAAGCATTTTTGAAACCAGACACTGTGGCTGGATTAACGAGAATTTTATATTTAAAATGGTGCCTAATACTTGTATGTTTGAGAAATTTGATTTCTGAGATTTCTGTTGATTTGTATTTGGCGCCCTGCAATTTCATTGGCTGTTGGCGAGGGGTTCTGGAACTCCAGTCCTAGACAGGTAAAGCAATTAGGCCCGAGGAGAGGTCGTATACGCAACGCGGAGTGCCTGGACAAAGCTCTTAGCCGTGGCGTGTTGACCATATATCACAAACACCTGAAATGCCTTGTTGCTATTATAAACTGGTTACCAACATAGTTAGAGCAGTACAAATAAATGTTTTGTCATACCCATGGTATATGGTCTGATATACCATGGCTGTCAGCCAATCAGCATTCGTGGCTCGAACCACCCAGTTTATAATTAAGAACAGTATCTTGCAGGATTCAATAGATGGATTTGTAAGAGTTGTTGCCCCGTCCCTTTCTCTGCCATTGTCATTCTAATAGATGTTGCAAAGTTATGGGCAAAGACACAAAACATCACATCAAATTAACACATTTCTTGATCAAATAATATGGAAAACAACCACTTTTTGTGCTGTATTAATTTACCATCCTTACAAACCACTTAATGTAAATGTACATTAATGTATTGAACTTAGGCTAGTCATCTAGGTTTGTACCTGTAGACTTTCCATCACCATGAAGTAAAACAATGTACAATACAGCAATTGAGTACATTGAGACATCAAGTGGTTTGTGATGATGTGGTGATGTGGCTCAGTTTGAAGCATGGCACTTGCAATGTTAGGGTTGTGGCTTCAATTCCCACGGGGGACCAATACGAAAAAGTATGAAAATGTGTGCACTCACTACTGTAAGTTGCTCTGGATAAGTGTGTCTACTAAAATGGAAAAGGAATGAATAGACCATTTCAGCTTTCACATAGAAATAAGTTGCATTTGCAAAGTATTTCAAGAAACTGGAAAAAATACAGTATTTCAAACAGGTATTTCTATATTCCACAAGTATTATCAGATTAACTGTTTTGTACAGATAGTTATCAGACTCAAGTTACAAATTCTGGTAAACATATATACATTTAGTTTAAAAAAATTCACAAAACTAGTGCACTGGGCCTTTACTAGTCCTGTATTAGCAGACTGATATAGACATCTTCAGTGCAGGCAAAAAATCGCAGCACACCCAAACTACTTCCCGCGGCTATGCAGTGCATGATGTTGCTGCTTTTTCCTATGAAATAAATAATCTGCCATAGCAGTGTGAGAGTGCCAGCTGTTATAGTGTTCTGTGGGAAAACAGCAGTCCTTATAGTTGTGTGTCTAATGGTACGCCCAAGAGCAGTCAAATCAAATCAAAGTTTATTTGTCACGTGCGCCGAATACAACAGCTGTAGACCTTACAGTGAAATGCTTACTTACAGGCTCTTACCAATAGTGCAAAAAAGGTATTAGGTGAACAATAGGTAAGTAAAGAAATAAAACAACAGTAAAAAGACAGGCTATATACAGTAGTGAAGCTATAAAAGTATCGAGGCTACATACAGACACCGGTTAGTCAGGCTGATTGAGGTAGTATGTACATGTAGATATGGTTAAAGTGACTATGCATAGATGATGAACAGAGAGTAGCAGTAGCGTAAAAGAGGAGTTGGCGGGTGGTGGATGGCGGGACACAATGCAGATAGCCCGGTTAGCCAATGTGCGGGAGCACTGGTTGGTCGGCCCAATTGAGGTAGTATGTACATGAATGTATAGTTAAAGTGACTATGCATATATGATAAACAGAGAGTAGCAACAGCGTAAAAGTGGTGTGAAAATTATTTAATGTACTAATTAAGTCCTAATTTGTAAGTCCTACTTGGGCTCCCAAGTGGCGCGGTGGTCTAAGGCACTGCATCTCAGTGCAAGAGGCGTCACTGCAGTCCCTGAGGTGCATCACATTAGGCCGTGATTGAGAGTCCCATAGGGCGTCCGGGTTTGGCCGGGGTAGGCTATCATTATAAATAAGAATTTGTTCTTAACTCGTTTTTTGGGGTATCTGTATTTTATTTTACAATTTATATTTTTTTAACTTTTACTTTTACTTCACTACATTCCTAAAGTAAATATTGTACTTCTTACTCCATACATTTTCCCTGACATCCAAATGTACTCGTTACATTTTCAATGCTTAGCAGGACAGGAAATTTGTCATTCACCTTATGAAGAGAACACCTGGTCATCCCTACTACCTCTGGCCTGGCGGACTCACTAAACACAAATGCATCTTTTGTTAATAATGTCTGAGTGTTGGAGTGTGCCCCTGGCTATCCATACATTTTAAAAACAAGAAAAGGGTGCCATCTGCATTGCTTAATATAAGGAATTTTAAATGATTTATACTTTTACTTTTGATACTCAAGTATATTTTAGCAATTACATTTACTTTTGATACTTAAGAATATTTAAAACCAAATGTAAGATGGCGCCGACAGATATGGCAGCTCTGCTTCAAGCTTCTAAGCAACTTTGCAGTATTTAGATTTTTTTGTGTTATTTCTTACATTATTAGCCCAGACATTTTTTGTGTTATTACATACAGCCGGAAATAACTTTTGGATATCAGAGCGGCGTTAACTCACCAGCATTACGACCAGGAATATGACATTCCTGAATTGGATTCTTTGTTCGTACCCCCCAGGGCAATTGAACTTATTCCAGAGGCTGCTCCAAAACACAGCCGGCGGAGAAGAAGTATTCGGAGTGGACTTCTAGTTCGACTCAGGAGGCGTGCACACCATCCACCGCTTCTGAGTATATTAATCACTAATGTTCAGTCTCTGGATAATAAAGTAGATGAGCTCAGGGCGAGGATCTCCTTCCAGAGAGACATCAGGGATTGTAACAAACTCTGTTTCACGGAAACATGGCTCGCTCGGGATATACTGTCCCCATCCATACAGCCAGCCGGGTTCTCAGTACATCACACAGACAGGAATAAAGAACTCTCCGGGAAGAAGAAAGGCGGGGGTGTATCTTTCATGATTAACTACTCATGGTGTGATTGTGATAACACAGAGAGATTCAAGTCCTTTTGTTCACCCGACCTAGAATACCTCACAATCAAATGCCGATCGTATTACCTCCCAAGAGAATTATCTCCGGTTATAGTCATAGCCGTGTATATTCCCCCTCAAGCCGATACCATGACAGCCCTCAAAGAACTACACTGGACTTAATACAAACAGTGTAGTTATTCCCTCCGTAAGGCAATCAAACAGGCAAAACGGTGTCGCAATGCAACCGCTCAGACACAAGACGTATGTGGCCGGGTCTACAGACAATCATGGACTACAAAGGGAAAACCAGCCATGTCACTGACACCGACGTCTTGCTTCCGGACAAGCTAAACACCTTCTTCGCACGCTTTGAGGATAACACAGTGCCACCTACACGGCCCGTTACAAAGGACTGTGGCTCTCCTTCTCTGTGGCTGATGTGAGTAAGACATTTAAGTTTGTTAACCCTCTCAAGGCTGCCAGCTGAGACGGCATCCCTAGCCGTGTCCTCAGAGCATGCGCAGACCAGCTGGCTGGAGTGTTAACGGACTTATTCAATCTCTCCCTATCCCAGTCTGCTGTCCCCACTTGCTTCAAGATGTCCACCATTGTTCCTTTACCCAACAAAGCAAAGGTAACTACCTTACCTGACACCCTAGACCCAATTCAATTTGCCTACCACCCCAATAAATCCACAGACGATGCAATCACCATCGCACTGCCCTATCCCATCTGGACGAGGAATACCTGCGTAATAATGCTGTTCATTGACTATAGCTCAGCATTCAACACCATAGTACCCTCCAAGCTCATCATTAAGCTTGGGGCCCTGGGTCAGAACCCCGCCCTGTGAAACTGAGGCCTGGACTTCCTGATGGGCAGCCCCTAGGTAGTGAAGGTAGGAAACAACACCTCCACTTTGCTGATTCTCAACACAGGGGCCACACAAGGGTGCGTGCTCAGCCACCTCCTGTATTCCCTGTTCACCCATGACTGCTTGGCCATGCACGCCTCCAACTCAATCATCAAGTTTGCAGATGACACAACAGTAGTAGGCCTGATTACCAACAATGACGCCCTGGGAGAGTGATGCCAGGAAAATAGCCTCTCCCTCAACGTCAACAAAACAAAGGAGCTGATCGTGGACTTCAGGAAACCGCAGAGGGAGCACGCCCCTATCCACATAGACAGGACCGCAGTGGAGAAGGTGGAAAGCTTCAAGTTCCTCGGTGTACACATAACTGAGGATCTGAAAGGATCTGAAATGGCCCACCCACACAGACAGTGTGGTGAAGAAGGTGCAACAGCGCCTCTTCAACCTCAGGAGGCTGAAGAAATTTGTCTTGGCCCCTAAAACCCTCACAAAATTTTACAGATGCGCAATTGAGAGCATCCTGTTGGGCTGTGTCACTGCCTGGTACGGCAACTGCCCACAACCGCAGGGCTCTCCAGAGGGTGGTGTGGTCTGCCCAACGCATCACTGGGGGCCAACTACCTGCACCTGATGTCACAGGAAGGCCAAAAATATCATCAAGGACATCAACCACCCCATTCACGACCTGTTCACCCCTCTATCATCCAGAAGGCGAGGTCAGTACAAGTGCATCAAATTTGTGTCTTTTTAGCCATTTTCATGTAGATGTGATTGTGTGTTTTGGATCATTGTATTGCTGCATGACCCAGCTGCGCTCCAGCTTCAGCTCACAGACGAATGGCCTGACATTCTTTTGTAGTATTCTCTGATACAGAGCAGAATTCATGGTTCCTTCTATTAAGGCAAGTCGTCCAGGTCTTGAGGCAGCGCTGTTAGTCAACTCTTTGGACTAATGATTACACCCCAGATCAGCTAGATGCATGCAAGAATGTGCAAGGTGGTATTGGATGTGTCACTGTCTGTCACCTTGATTACTCAAATTTGTCTCTCGACCTGTGCACCTACATTATAAACTATAATTTGTAGGTTGTAGAAACCTCATGATGGGTATAGGGCAACTTCGAGTATCATGTAGTAGCCTAAACCTATCGATGGGTGAATGGAATATGAATGCCAGTCATCCAATATGGTGTAATAGACATAAGGCCCCCAAAAATCGTCCTCCCTAATCTTAAACGGCACCGACCGCCTTTGTTGCTGTGGAATGCCATTAAAGTATTTCAGCATGAATTTAGTTAGCGCTATGTTTGTATTTTAGTCTTTTTGTTAGTAAATATCCCATCCCCCTGATCTGTAGACTAGTCCTTCCATTCTGCTCCTCCTCAACTCCTAATGGTGGAAGTAACAGTTTACTTCTGCAATCTAAAAACTGCAGTGCAAAATAAGCCACATTTGCATCTTTCTATTTCTTTGGGAGCTGCACTTCAGTGAAACGCAAAAACATAATTTGGTATGTTCATGGTGTATTTTCCCATGATATGAATACATTCCCTCCCCCAGTGTCTATTGGGTCTTATCATATTGTTGTAATGAAACAAAAGATGTGTATCTAATTGTAGGTCTGCCCCCTCCTTGCCCTCCTCCCCCCCTCCTCCCTGAAATCCCCCACACTGAATCATCCGTCCAGCTGCTTTTCCATTGGAAAACAAAAAGGCTTGTGTACCAGCTGGAGATAGCACTTTACACACATCACCCACACACATCACTCATCCTTACACACTGTTAGCTCTGGGGTAGACAGAGTGCATTCCGTTCATGGGCATGACCCCAAGTAAACTACGTACTCCCACATCAGTCCACTCTCCAACACTATGAGGTCGTTGTTGACCAGTCACCCAGAAAGATCCATAGAGGTACTCCCTGTTCCCGTCACCCCAATTAGGCTACTCACTGGGTGCATCTCAATATACACTCTTCCTCGGTCCCAGTCAGAACAGTTTGAAGTGTTAGTGTACTTAATCCTGCCTGTACTCCTGCAACAGCCTAATCAGAGCTGTGACTCACGTGTTCTCTGATTGAAAGGGAAATAAAAACATAACTTAGGCTACTTCTGGTTCCTCCTGTCAGCTCCAGGTTATCTCTACAGTCAGTCAGTCAGTCACTATTATACTGGAACACAGTATTTACAGAACATGCTGCTCTCTGCTCAAACACAATGCCTCATTGTTCAGTCTCTGATTATGGGAATCTATGATTTTGAAATGACTGTCATACTAGGATGTTATAAGGCTACTTTCGTTAAGCTTACAGTAGGCTATATCCATTCAAAGAGCATGCCAGAACCATAGCTATTAGGCTACAGTGCAATAGGTCATTAATTGTTCATTTTGGGGATAAATCTCATTTTCAAATATGCTAGGTGATGTCTGCCTGCTGCTGTATGTAGCCTAAATATCTGTGCTAAACTGAGATCTATGGTACAGACATTACCAAAAGCCTAATTCAGCAGCCATTACAGGGCTATCACAGAGCAGTTTATTTCCAGTCAAAACTCTCCATTACCCACTTCAAATAAATCAATCCTAGCCATTTAGACCTGTCTGTTCTCTCTGTGGTGTGTACCCCCCTTTGGAGAGAGCATTTTACTGCTGAAGGAGCGTCATTTAGTGAAACAGATCATGTGCTCAAGTATTGCTGAAAAGGTGAGGGATGTGTGAGCGCAAATATACAGCTATCTTTTCTGTTTAGCCCGTTTACATGTATTTCACTCTCCCTAGTCCCTACACGTTAGCTGTTGTTGGGAAATCAGGGCTATTCTGCACTGCGCTTTTACAGCACTTCAGAAGCCAGTCACATTCTTATCAAATCACACGGTACACCAGCCACCTGTGACAGTGTTATCATCAGCAGACCAGTTGACAACACCAGAATGGTGTCAACAACAGATGATAATGTGGAATATCAGCTGTTTCCGAACGTAGGACCAACTGAAGCTGTAGCACTTATCGTCAGGCTCACACAGTGGTGGAGAGAGCATTGATCCTCTCAGCCGTGGGAAATACAGGGAGGATATGGGACTATCCTTAACCACTGATACAGGGTCAGATATTTTCCCACCCTCCTAATAGTTAGGCCTAAGGTTTGGATTGGGGGAATGGGGTATGCTGGCCTGTGGTTAATGGCAACTTCTGCCTCGAGCACAGTGAGGCTGTGGGGGTGTTAGCAGGTCAAAGGGCGTAATGGCAGGCAGGGAGTTAAAGTTTGAGCTGGACTAGAATCTGCTCCCCCCCCTTGAGCAGGGAGGAGGAGGAAAATGGGGACAGGACTTGGTCTGGTGGCCTCTTCAGTGTCTGGCCCCCTTTTGACTTCCATTCCATCCCCCTTTCTTTCTCTCTGTTTCTCTCTGTCTGTTTTTGGATTATTCTCTCTCTTTGTCTCTCTCTCTTCCTCTGTCTTTTTCATAAAATCTTCCCTGTCTCTTTTCTTATTTTCTCTCTCTCTCTCTCTCGCACCCTCTATCTCTGTGTTTTTTGTGTTAAGGGAACTGCAGTCATGTGACTTTTTTGTCTCAACACAATCGGCAGTGTTTGTCATTGGTCGATTTCTTTGAAAGAGCATTGGTCTCCAGGGCGACAGAGAATGGCGGAACCACTTTACTTTTCTCTCCTGCTCCCACCCCTCCCCTCCACATCGCGCTGAGTGTGTGGGGGGCTCTTATTCACTCCACTGGATCAGGTAGCAGTGTAACACACTCTCACAGTGACAGGGCTGTTTCTCTCTCTTGCTCTTCTTTCACACCACCACAGAGACCCAGACAAACGGTTGAAGTCTACTAAAAAAAGTGAGTAGTTGTTGGGTTTTTGTCCCATGTTTTGCAAGTTTGCTCTGTGTCTTTTTCTGTTGGCTGTCTTTGTCAAGCTGTTGCTTTCAGAGTGTTTTAATTCATGTGAAGTAATAGACGTTGATGTCGTTCTAAGGCAGATTGTGACAAAAAACAATTGATAAAATCAGTCTGCAATTGAACTTTCTTTTTGTTTGCTTATGTGGCATTCACATTGTCTTCTGGCAATTGACTGATGAAAAATGCTCTTACCAGTAGCTTATCTATTAAAGACGTTACCATGGTAACGACAAGAGCAGAGCAATCACTTGAGTGTCTAAAGGTGAATGCAGGTCTAACATTGGCACAAATGTCTTGTCTTCATACCAGGTGAGGGTACATTTTTCAAAGCTTTCATGTAGGCTATTTACATTCTGAACATCTTTTAGGAGTCATAGAGTTATGTTGTTATTATTGCATGCTGACTAATAATCAGTGAGTATGATTAATTTTCTGGCTAGATTGATGGTGGATTTCCTTTCCATGGGAAATTAAAATTGACATGTAATTTTGGTGTAAAGCTGCATTAGCCCTAAACATGGACCTTACAGTTAGTTGTCTTAATTTCAGTGAAAGTCTATGGAAAGATTTTGTATTTAAACTGATGGCGTGACATTTGTGTCTGTGGTCTCAAGATTTGTGTTCTTAAAATCATTGGGTCGTATTGGTCGTGCAGTAGAGAAAGCTGCGATCTGGAGACTGCAGCTGTGAGCTGTCTGTGTTCCTCTGGCCTTGTCCCGACACAATCTTTGGGCTGTGTCTGTGAATTAGGCCACTTTGTCACATTTTGGCATGGCAACCGCCTTCAAGTGTTGTCCTCTTTTGGCTGCCCTGCTCCGGCTCCACCAACCCTATGTTTGGTATCCGTGACAACGCCAGAAGCAGAGCTCTCGGCCACTCCCACAGGTGCACTCTTGTCTTGTCTGTCTAATGGCCAGAGGATCTACTGTTACACACACACACACACTGCTCGGTTGACCTGGCTGTCCTGTGATACTTGACCTGCGCAGATCAGTCAGTTATCAGTTCCTACACAATAGAGCAGACATACCAGGTTCATTTCAGCATCTCTTTAGTCAGGGGAGACCAGTCAGGGGAGAGGTTATCTCTCATACTCAGAGCTGGGTTGCTGATATGAGAGACTGTATTACTTGTCTGTGTCTTGTATGGGAAGGCTAATGTACGGGAGGCAGACTGGCTGGATCTAGACAGGGAGGCTAATGTACGGGAGGCAGACTGGCTGGATCTAGACAGGGAGGCTAATGTACCGGAGGCAGACTAGCTGGACAGTTTGGGAAACAGCTGTTCTGTGACAAGTGAATAATTGTTTATCTACTCAGGATTTTAAGTGTGTTTGTTTGTGTGTGTGCGCCCCCATGAGTGTGAGTGTGTGTGTGCTCACAGGAAGCTGTGGTGGAGTGTGTCATGGCTTTATCTATCCGTAGACATTAATACTTGACTAAGAGGAAACGGGGATTGGGCCGCGTTGTTGCTCCCTGCTGCATGGTGCTTTGTATGATGTCACCGCTGGTGGTGTTAGGCAAAGCAGTGTTTCTGTAGATTCTTTAGGCTACTAGATTATTTTTATGCCAGGTTCTGATGAGCCCTTTTGCAGTAGCACTCTCATGAATATGAGACGTACGGCATATTGTGAGGATGATATCTATAAAATAAATGTGCAGTAGAACAATACAAGTCCATTATGTGAGAGGAGACAGTGTCGTGTTCCCCAGGCAGGCGGTTGTGTGCAGAGGGAAGGGGAGGGTGAGGGTGGGACGTACACTGACTCAACCAGCCAGCCCACTGCACACACAGCAAGATGAATCGTTTGATCCACGGAAGAGAAAGAGAAGTGGAGTGAAAGCCATTGAGACGTATTGTTCTAACAATAGATAGCCCTTTCCCCAAACATCAGAGAGAGGGAGAGAGAATGGCACAGACAGACAGACAGACAGACAGACAGACAGACAGACAGACAGACAGACAGACAGACAGACAGACAGACAGACAGACAGACAGACAGACAGACAGACAGAGACAGACAGACAGACAGACAGACAGACAGACAGACAGACAGACAGACAGACAGACAGACAGACAGACAGACAGACAGACAGACAGACAGACAGACAGACAGACAGACAGACAGACAGACAGACAGACAGACAGACAGACAGACAGACAGACATCGAGAAAGACAGGGAGAGGGAGAACCAGACAGAGACAGGGCGTCAGTGCCTGCATTAAGGGACCTCACACACTCTCTGTTAGGCTTACTCTGTGTTTTTGTTCACCACTGACCTCTGACCTCTAATCACCTGACTGGTCCATTTGCCCTAACCGGGAGTTCATGCCCTTCCACTACCAAAGCACATGCCCCCCCCACATGTGGATCTGTCTTTTTCAGCCATCTATTTCCTGTGTTTGACGGTTACAAAATCCACTTGTCACTTAAATCTGGCTGGATTGATTGCTTTCTTTTTATTCCTACGACTCTTTCATACTCTTGCTTGTGTTGCTTTTTCTGCTGAAATGTTTGTAATGACCTGTCATACACACCCCGTTAATGGCTGAAATGGGCTGAATGGAATACATTATCTTTCCGTTGCATCTATAAGAATGCTAAAGCTTGGTCAAGGATTTAACGCATTGTCTTGACACTTAGATGAAAAGAAAGGTTCCCTTTATTTTGATGAGTGTTCATTTTTTTGTGGACTTGAAAAAGTAATAATTCAATACAGTTGAAGTGTTTACAAATTAGATGCGCTGAAATGAAACCACCCCTGTAAATGAACACTTGGATTATAGTTATATTATGTCTGATCTCGCAAACAATGTAAAGTATGTATATATAGGTGTAATCTAGAGCCAAGCCTGTTGATTTTTAATCTGAGGGTATCCTGCTATTGACACACGTTGAATTTTGCAACAACAACCGTAATTAATGAGGCAGTCTATCAGGTGAGTGCAGTAGGTCTAGACAGAGCAGGTGAGTGCAGTAGGTCTAGACAGAGCAGGTGAGTGCAGTAGGTCTAGACAGAGCAGGTGAGTGCAGTAGGTCTAGACAGAGCAGGTGAGTGCAGTAGGTCTAGACAGAGCAGGTGAGTGCAGTAGGTCTAGACAGAGCAGTTGAGTGCAGTAGGTCTAGACAGAGCAGGTGAGTGCAGTAGGTCTAGACAGAGCAGGTGAGTGCAGTAGGTCTAGACAGAGCAGGTGAGTGCAGTAGGTGCAGCCCTGTTCCACCCCTTTATATTAATTAATTCATATATGCAAATATACCCAGTATATTTATGCAAATGAGGCACATATAATTTTCTTTATTTTAACACTAAATATTTAAAAAATCCTGATACCATTAGAAAATGTATATATAAGTGCATTCTTAGACAATAAAAGTGAAATTTTTCAATACATTGAATGCCTGAATTGTTAACCAAAATCACTGAACTCGATTCATTTTTTGCCTGTGCCAATAAAATGTTTCATGTGCTATAATTCAATATCTGACAGATTTAAAAAAATGTAAAAAGTGGAGTATTTTCATCATTTAACAAATGTTATAACCGTTGCTATCTTCCACTGGCTTTTGTCATCATCAACAACCCCACCCTCCAGACCCTCTACCTCCCACAGTCTCTCTTTACCTCTGTCTCTCTCTCTGTTTCTGTTTCTGTCTGTCTGACTGTTTCTCTCTGTCTCTGCCTACTCTGTTCATCTCTCTCTCTCTGTCTCTCTATATGTGTGTTTGTGTGTGTTTATTTGATCATCTGTCTGTCCATCTCTGTCTGTTTATCCATCTTTCTCTCTCTCCCTCACTTGCTTGTCTTTCTGTTTATCTCTCTGTCTGGCCTGGCGGTTTGTTATCCCACCCACCCCCACCACTATAACTCCCACAATGCAGAGGAGCTGAGGGTTGGGGCTTGGGGTCAGTGTGTGATTTGAGCATACTGTTGACTTAAACCCTGACAGGCTTTTGTGTTCCACACTGAGGTGCTCCATGCATGACTGAGAGAGAGAGAGAGCCCTTCCCTGCACTGGCTGTGGGATGACACCAAACTGGTCTAGACTGGATGACAGCAGAGGAAGAGATACAGGCTACCAGGTTCGCTTCTCTCTTTCCTATTGTTGACCTGGTGTATGAAACGTTTTAATGCACAGACAAGACAATGGCCTGTTGTAGTAGTACAGATGAAATGAGGTGGGATTATTATTAGGGATGCACGATATATCGGTGAACATATCGGAATCGGACGATATTATCTAAAAATGCCAACATCGGTATCGACCCGATGTCTAGTTTAACGCCGATGTTAAAAACCGATGTCAAAGCTATCATGCATACCTATATAATGTAGGTACATGACGTAATAACGCCACGTAAAATTTTGCGCTACACGTGCAACACAGCATTCCTAACCTAGCCCACACAATGTCTGCTGTGTGGATAGAGCAGTCAACAAGTCGAGCAGTCATTTAAAAGAGTAAGAACAACTTCAGCGAGATCATGGAATTCATTGCCCTTGTAAATCAACCATTCTCTGTCGTGGGTGATGTTGGCTTTCGCCGACTGGTCGAGCACCAGTACACACTACCAAGTGCACTGTTTTTCAGATGTTGCACTACCGGAGTTACACAGTAATAGCGTCACTGCTATTAGCTTCACGACATACATACTATGGAACGCCGTATGGGTCATTGCATGTCAAAAAAGATACAGTAACACTGTCTAAGCTGTACAAAAAAGTCTGCAAACAAGCAAACACCGGCCACAAACGATGTGTTTACAATACCGCGTTGGTAATAAAGCATTATTTGTTCGACCTCAACTTCTGGGGTAGCTAGCTTTAGCTTGGTACCTAGCTATCACCAATACAACCAGCCTGAACACAATGACCAGTAGAAACTGCAGTTATTTTCATTATTCTTAGCAATGATTTAGGAATGAAAATAAATAACTAGCCAGCTACTTAACCCTGTTGCCCAAAGTGAACGTTATAAGTAGCCAGCTAGCTTCATCTGGCTAGTGAGACTCGACCGGATCGGGATATGTGTTGTGAAGCTAGCCACAATAAGGATTAGGCACAATAGTGGAATTTGCAGTTTGCCTTCAAAGTAAAAGTATGTCATTGACAGTGATGCAAATGAATACAAATATTATAATTATTTTATTTTGAAGGCTAACCGCAAAGTCCACTATTGTGGCTAATCCTTATTGTGGTTAGCTTCACATAGATGGGTCTGACCACCATTAATCAAATAAGAACTGTCTTGTAAATTAGGGTTATTTTAGATGATGACACCTAGCTATATACAGTCGTATGAAAAAGTTTGGGCACCCCTGACAATTTCCATGATTTCCATTTATAAATAATTGGGTGTTTGGATCAGCAATTTCATTTTGATCTATCAAATAACTGATGGACACAGTAATATTTCAGTAGTGAAATGAGGTTTATTGGATTAACAGAAAATGTGCAATATGCATCAAAACAAAATTAGACAGGTGCATAAATTTGGGCACCCCAATAGAAAAATCACATCAATACTTAGTAGAGCCTCCTTTTGCTAAAATAACAGCCTCTAGACGCTTCCCATAGCCTCTAATGAGTGTCTGGATTCTGGATGAAGGTATTTTGGACCACACCTCCTTACAAAACATCTCCAGTTCAGTTAGGTTTGATGGTTGCCGAGCATGGACAGCCCGCTTCAAATCATCCCACAGATTCTCAATGATATTCAGGTCTGGGGACTGGGATGGCCATTCCAGAACATTGTACTTGTTCCTCTGCATAAATGCCCGGGTAGATTTTGAGCAGTGTTTTGGGTCGTTGTCTTGTTGAAATATCCAGCGCCGGCGTAACTTCAACTTTGTGACTGATTCTTCAACATTATTCCCAAGAATCTGCTGACATTGAGTGGAATCCATGCGACCCTCAACTTTAAAGAGATTCCCAGTACCGGCACTGGCCACACAGCCCTACAGCATGATGGAACCCCCACCAAATTTTACTGTGGGTAGCAAGTGTTTTTCTTGGAACGCTGTGTTCTTTTGCCGCCATGCATTTCATTCATCAGTCCACAGCACCTTATTCCAAAATGAAGCTGGCTTGTCCAAATGTGCGTTTGCATACCTCAAGCAACTCTGTTTGTGGCATGTGTGCAGAAAAGGCTTCTTCCGCATCACTCTCCCATACAGCTTCTCCTTGTGCAAAGTGTGCTGAATTATTGAACGATGCACAGTGACACCATCTGCAGCAAGATGATGTTGTAGGTCTTTGGAGGTGGTCTGTGGGCTGTTTTTGGCCGTTCTCACCATCCTTCGCCTTTGCCTCTCCGATATTTTACTTGGCCTGCCACTTCTGGCCTGAACAAGAACTGTGCCTGTGGTCTTCCATTTCCTCACTATGTTCCTCACAGTGGACACTGACAGCTTAAATCTCTGCGATAGCTTTTTGTAGCCTTCCTCTAAACCATAATGTTGAACAATCTTTGTTTTCAGGTCATTTGAGAGTTGTTTTGAGGCCCCCATGTTGCCACTCTTCAGAGGAGAGTCAAAGAGAACAACAACTTGCAATTGGCCACCTTAAATACATTTTCTCATGATTGGATGCACTTGTCTATGAAGTTCAAGGCTTAATGAGCTCACCAAACCAATTGTGTGTTCCAGTTATTCAGTGCTAAGTAGTTACAGGTATTCAAATCAACAGAATGACAAGGGTGCCCACATTTTTGCATAGCCTATTTTTCACATCTGATTTAATTTCATACAACTTAATATTGCTACTGTCACGTTCCCGACCTGTTTTCTGTTGTTTTTGTATGTGTTTAGTTGGTCAGGGCGTGAGTTGGGGTGGGCATTCTATGTTATGTGTTTCTATGTTTAGGTTCATTGGTAATTAGCCTTATATGGTTCTCAATCAGGGACAGGTGTTTGACGTTTCCTCTGATTGAGAACCATATAAAGGTAGGCTGTTCACACTGTTTGTTTGTGGGTGATTGTCTTCCGTGTCTGTGTATGTCGCACCACACGGGACTGTTTCGTTTTCGTTCGTGTTTGTAGTCTGTTCCTGTTCGTGCGTTCTTCGTGTTATTATTCTAAGTTCGTAAGTTCAGGTCTGTCTACTTTGTTTATTGTTTTGTAGTTTGTTCAAGTGTTCATAGTGTTTCGTCTTGTTTAATAAATTCAGTATGTCATCATACCTCGCTGCGTGTTGGTCCGATCCATGCTCCTCCTTGTCTGAGGAGGAGAACGACTTCTACGACCGTTACAGCTACACTAAAAATCTTTGTCTAGACAATACCCCAGTACTCAGCTTTTATTAGAAAATGAATGGCATGCCACTGTGATCATTTTCTGTGACAACAGAGTAAATTATTATGCAGCCCCAGAGGGGTGCCCAAACTTTTTCATACGACTGTAGTTAGCTCTAGCTAACTATATAGCTACTGAAACAGATTATGTCATGTTATTTGACCCAAACGGAGTTCCATAGAAATCCTGGTTGAGAATGAACTGACTGAACAAATGAACAACAAAACAGCACAGCAAGTAAGTGAAAGAAATATGTTTTGATTATGTTTTACTGGTAATGGGGACATACAGTTAAAGTCGGAAGTTTACATACACTTAGGTTGGAGTCATAAAAACTAGTTTTTCAACCACTCCACAAATTTCTTGTTAACAAACTGTAGTTTTGGCAAGTCTGTTAGGACATCTACTTTGTGCATGACACAAGTAATTTTTCCAACAATTGTTTACAGACAGATTATTTCACTTATAATTCACTATCACAATTCCAGTGGGTCAGAAGTTTACATACACTAAGTTGACTGTGCCTTTAAACAGCTTGGAAAATTCCAGAAAATTATGTCATGGCTTTATAAGCTTCTGATAGGTTAACTGACAGCATTTGAGTCAATTGGATGTGTACCTGTAGATGTATTTCAAGCCTACCTTCAAACTCAGTGCCTCTTTGCTTGACATCATGGGAAAATCAAAAGCCCTCAGAAAAAAATTGTAGACCTCCACAAGTCTGGTTCATCCTTGGGAGCAAAACACCTGAAGGTACCACGTTCATCTGTACAAACAATAGTACGCAAGTATAAACACCATGGGACCACGCAGCCGTCATACCGCTCAGGAAGGAGACGCATTCTGTCTCCTAGAGATGAACGTACTTTGCTGCGAAAAGTGCAAATCAATCCCAGAACAACAGCAAAGGACCTTGTGAAGATGCTGGAGGAAACAGGTACAAATGTATCTATATCCACAGTAAAACGAGTCCTATATCGACATAACCTGAAAGGCCGCTCAGCAAGGAAGAAGCTACTGCTCCAAAACCGCCATAATAAAGCCAGACTAAGGTTTGCAACTGGACATGGGGACTATGATCGTACTTTTTGGAGAAATGTCCTCTGGTCCGATGAAACAAAAATAGAACCGTTTGGCCATAATGACCATCATTATGTTTGGAGGGAAAAGTGGGAGGCTTGCAAGCCGAAGAACACCATCCCAACCATGAAGCACGGGGGTGGCAGCATCATGTTGTGGGGGTGCTTTGCTGCAGGAGGGCCTTGTGCACTTCACAAAGTAGATGGCATCATGAGGTAGGAAATTATGTGGATATATTGAAGCAACATCTCAAGACATCAGTCAGGAAGTTAAAGCTTGGTCGCAAATGGGTCTTCCAAAGGAACAATGCATACTTCCAAAGTTGTGGCAAAATGGCTTAAGGACAACAAAGTCAAGGTATTGGAGTGGTCATCACAAAGCCCTGACCTTAATCCTATAGAAAATGTGTGGGCAGAACTGAAAAAGCGTGTGCGAGCAAGGAGGCCTACAAACCTGACTCAGTTACACCAGCTCTGTCAGGACGAATGGGCCAAAATTCACCCAACTTATTGTTGGAAGCTTGTGGAAGGCTACCCGAAACGTTTGACCCAAGTTAAACAATTTAAAGGCAATATTACCAAATACTAATTGAGTGTATGTAAACTTCTGACCCACTGGAATGTGATGAAAGAAATAAATACAAAAATACATCATTCTCTCTACTATTATTCTGCCATTTCAAATTCTTAAAATAAAGTGGTGATCCTAACTGACCTAAGACAGGGAATTTTGACTAGGATTAAATGTCAGGAATTGTGAAAAACTGAGTTTAAATGTATTTGGCTAAGGTGCATGTAAACTTCCGACTTCAACTGTATGTAAATGCCAACAAAATAACTTTTTGGTTAGTGTGGTGTGTGTGTAACCTTTTTTTAACTAGGCAAGTCAGTTAAGAATAAATTCTTATTTACAATGATGGCCCGGATGACGCTGGGCCAATTGTGCGCCGCCCTATAGGACTCCCAATCATGGCCAGATGTGATACAGCCTGAATTCGAACCAACAACTGTTGTGACACCTCTTGCACTGAGATGCAGTGCCTTAGACCACTGCGTCTGTTAACTATTTAACTGTACTAGAATGCTTAAAGGCCGCTAAAATTTTAAATATCGGTTATCAGAATCGGTATCCTTTTTTTTACAAGGAAAATATCGGCTATCGGAATGGGCCAAAAATGTTATATCGATGCATCACTAATTATTACGATTTCCTAATGAGATCATAAAGATAGACTTACATTATTCCCTGATTGAGCCAGGTTTCAGGGCATTGAGCCAGGTTTCAAGGCATTGAGCCAGGTTTCAGGGCATTGAGCCAGGTTTTCTGCCTATAATTAAGAGTAAACCATGCAAAGACCTAAGAGAAAGCCATCCAGCCCATCTTAATGATACACTGAGCAGAGCTACAATGCAGGAGCAATAGTTTGACACTGACCATAATGATAGCTCTGCTAGGAAGGAAAAACAAAACATTACTATTACCTTGGTCTTACTTACCCTGAACACAAAATCTATGTCAACAAAAGTTCAAAACTCAGAGTGTGTCATTGCAATCCTGGGATGGCTTCAATTGGACAAACAATGAAACAAACATTGGAAAAAAGGAAAAACAATATCAATATTCTTATTGGACTGTAGTCCCTTTTAGGTTTAATGTTTTTTCTCATGTTTGCTCCTATTGAACATGACCCTGCCTGATTCTACTTCTTGTTTGTTTTAAAGACCTGTCCGACTGGGCACAGACGTCCGTTCAACGTCCAGTTTTGATTTACGTTTGGTTGAGTTGTCAACTAACGTGAATTCACAGTGAAATCAACAAACATTTTCACCATGTCATTGGATTTTGGTTAAAAGTTGGGTGAAAAAAAGACGACATGCCCTGACGTTGATGACTTTTTTCAAATCCAATAAATTTTCCATCGTTGATTTTTGGGGGTCGGAATGATGTGGAAACAATGATGATTCAACCAGTTTTTGACCAGTGCGGTGTCTATTTGTCCTGTTCCCACCTGTTGAATGAGGTTTTCTGGGAAACGGGGGAACAAGAGAGGGAGGTCTAATCTCTGAAGAGGGGGAGGGGAGACAGTTGAGCCTTAGACAATGCTATTCAAGACTGATGCAGAACAGCCAACAAAAAAAAAAACTCCACCCACTACCCTCCGCAGGACCTAATTGAGAGAGTCCCAGGAAAGACCGGTCTATTTATCATTCTCAAATCAAATGTTATTGGTTGCGTACACATATTTAGCAGATGTTATCGAGGGTGTAGCTAAATGCTTGTGTTCCTAGCTCCAACAGTGCAGTAATACCTAACAATACAGAAGATACAAATAAAGGAATTAAGAAATATAGAAATATTAGAACGAGCAATGGGCAATATATGACTAGAAAAGGTGTGCACAGCAGTACTTATATAGGTTGATCCTTGTCTAGAATACAGTATATACAATACATATGAAGTGGGTAAAACAGTATGTAAACATTATTAAAGTGACCAGTGTTCAATGACTATGTACATAGGGCAGCATTGTCTAAGGTGCAGGGTTGAGTACCGGGTGGTAGCCGGCTAGTAACCGTGGCTAAAGTTTAGGGCAGGGTACTGGGCAGAGGCCGGCTAAAATACTTGAAAGTACTACTTAAGTAGTTTTTGGGGGTATCTGTACTTTACTTTTACTTTACTACATTCCTAAAGAAAATTATGTACTTTTTACTCCATACGTTTTTCCTGACACGCAAAAGTACATTTTGAATGTTTGGCAGGACAGGAAAATGGTCTAATTCACACACTTATCAAGAAAACATCCCTGGTCATCCCTACAGCCTCTGATCTGGTGGGCTCACTAAACACATGCTTTGTTTGTAAATTATGTCTGAGTGTTGGACTGTGCCCCTGGTTATCCGTCAATAAAAAATATAAAAAATTAAAATGGTGCTGTCTGGTTTTAGAAATGATTTATTATTTTACTTTTGATACTTAAGTATATTTTAGGAATTCCATTTACTTTTGATACTTAAGTATATTTAAAACCAAATACTTTTCGCCTTTTACTAAAGTAGGATTTTACTGGGTGACTCACTTTTACTTGAGTCATTTTCTATTACGGTATCTTTACTTTTACTCAAGTATGACAATTGGGTAATTGTTCTACCACTGGCTAGTGGTGACTATTTAAGAGTCTGATGGCCTGGAGATAGAAGCTGTTTTTCAGTCTCGGTCCCAGCTTTGATGCACCTGTACTGTCTCTGCCTTCTTGATGGTTGCTGGGTGAACAGGCAGTGGCTCGGGTGGCTGAAGTCCTTGATGATTTTCTTGGTGTTCCTGTGACACCGGGTGTGACACCGGGTACTGTAGATGTCTTGGAGGGCAGGCAGTGTGCTCCTGGTGATGAGTTGTGCTTTCTTCAGCCTCCTGAGTTTGAATAGGTACTGTTGCGCCTTCTTCACCACACTGTCTGTGTGGATAGACCATTTCAAGTTGTCAGTGATGTGCAAGCCGAGGAACTTGAAGCTTTTCACCCTCTCCACTGCAGCCCCGTCGATGTGGATGGGGCGTGCTCTCTCTGCTGTCTCCTGAAGTCCACAATCAGCTCCTTCACAGAACCCAGTTGCACAGGGCTGGGTTCAGACCCAGGGCCCCAAGCTTATTGATGAGCTTGGAGAGCAATAAGGTGTTGACGGCTGAGCTGTAGTCGATGAACAGCATTCTTACATGGGTCATCCTCTTGTCCAGATGGGATTGGGCAGTGTGCAGTGGGATGGCAATTCCGTCATCCTTGGATCTGTTGGGGTGGTATAGAAATTGTAGTGGGTCTAGGATGTCGGGTAAGGTGGAGGTGATATGATCCTTAAAACTTCTTTCGGATCATTGGGACGCCAGCGTCCCACCTCGACAACATCCGGTGAAATTGCAGAGCGTGAAATTCAAAAAAAAAAATGTAGTAATATTAAACATTCATAAAAATACAAGTGTTGTACAAAATTCTTTAGCTTAGAATCTTGGTAATCGAACCACTTTGTCCGATTTACAATAGGCTTATGGCGAAAGCAAAGCATTTGATCGTCTGAGGACAGCTCCTCAGCCACTTCCTGCATTAACATGAATTCATAACCTGCACAGGTGTCACAAAACTCAAAAATAGTGATAAAATAAATCACTTACCTCTGAAGATCTTCATCTTTTTGCAATCCAAAGGGTCCCAGTTACACAATGAATGGTTGTTTTGTTCGATAAAGTCCTTCTTTATATCCCAGAAATTTCCGTTTATTTGGTGCGTTTGATTCAGAAATACACCTGTTCCAACTCGCCCAAGATGCCTACAAAGGAATCTAAAAAGTTACCTGTAAACTTCGTCCAAACAATTCAAACAACGTTTCTAATCCAACTTCAGGTACCCTAATATGTAAATAATCTATCAAATTTAAGACAGAATAAACTGTGTTCAATACCGGAGAAAAAGAACGAGGAGTGCGCACTCATTCACGCGTGCCAAAAGACTAGAGTCCTTCTGAGGGATACTTAGAAAGAATACGAATACTTCTTCATTTTTCAAAAAACAAGCATGAACCAATTTCTAAAGACTGTTGACTTCTAGTGGAAGCCATGGGAACTGCAATCTGGGTCCTAATTATTAGACTTTCCCATAGAAAAGCATTGAAAAGGCCAATGACCTCAACAACAAAAAAATCCTGGATGGATTGTCCTCGGGGTTTCGCCTGCCAAATCAGTTCTGTTATACTCACAGACCTTATTTTAACAGTTTTCAAAACTTTAAGAGTGTTTTCTATCCAATACTACCATGCATATGCATATCCTAGCTTCTGGGCCTGAGTAACAGGCAGTTTACTTTGGCCACCTCAGTCATCCAAACTTCCGAATACTGCCCCCTAGCCTTAAAAAGTTAACTAGCCTCTCAATGCACTTCATGATGACAAAAGTGAGTGCTACGGGGCGATAGTCATTTAGTTCAGTTACTTTTGCTTTCTTGGGTACAGGAACAATGATGACATATTGAAGCAAGTGGGGACAACAGACTGGGATAGGGAGAGATTGAAAAAGTCCGTAAACACCTCAGCCAGCTGGTCTGTACATGCTCTGAGGACGTGGCTAGGGATGCTGTCTGGCAATCCGGGTTGTGGATTTAGGAATGCTCTCTAAGTCTTTTGTGTGCTGGGACTGAACAGTGAGAGGGAGGAAATGTATCTGTATTGGGTTTGAATGCGAAGATTAAGCTTTTTTAGACCTCATCTGTTCTTGCTTTCTTTTTGCTGGATGCAAACTGGAGGGATGGAGAAGGGGGGCGGGATGTTAAATGTCATAGAAAGTATGGTTTGTTGAGGGGGAGGGATGGGGTGATGGTAAAGGGAGATATAGAGGGAGGAAGGCACCCTCAGGAATGCCTGGAAGGTGACAGTGAAATCTCCAAGCCTTCAGACGGTTCATTACATCACAGGGCCCACAACTAACCCAACTTGCCCTGTCCAGTTGGCTCTGTTTGACTTTTGGGATTTCCCAACTAGGTTGGCCCTAATCGTTAGGAAAAAGACTGACTTCTTGAAATTGTCCCTTTAAAAAGTTACTTCCCTCTGACACCTTCTGCTTTTCTCACCCTGGCCACTAGCAGCTGAACCTCTAGGGTACTCTCCCTTTACTCTCGTTCCAGTCAGAAGTGGCCTACTGTGTGTTTGTGTGAGAGAGAATTACAGGCAGGATCTGTTGTGAATCTCAGCTCTTAAATGTGTCAAAAGCTTGTGTCTCAGATGTGAGCAAACTCTGAGGGATTCTATAGTTCAGGCTGAAGTAAAAAGCTGGGCCTAGCCTCATCTAAATGGTATTACATTTGGGACACGGGCTATTGCAAGAAAAACCTAGACCAATCCTTTTGCATTTTAGTGTCAATGTGTCTGTGTTTGTGAATGTGTTTAGCTAAAGATGGTTATGAATCATATCAGGTTAGTCTGTAAATTAGTCTAATGCTCAGTCTGTCTGTTGATTTCAACACAACAAAATCTAATTGGTCTGGCATGCTTCCAAACCCAGCCTAAGTAGCTTAGCAGAACATGACACGCACACACACACACGGTCTCTAAGGTGCAGGGTTGAGTACTGGGTGGTAGCCGGCTAGTAACAGGGACTAAAGTTCAGGGCAGGGTACTGGCTGAAGACCAGCTACTAGTGACTATTTGACAGTCTGATGGCCTGGAGATAGAAGTTGTTTTTCAGTCTCCCGGTTTCAGCGTTGATTTACCTCTATTGTCTCTGCCTACAAGATGGTAGAAGGGTGAACAGGCCATGGCTCAGGTGGCTGAGGTCCTTGATGATCTTCTTGTAACACCGGGTGCTGTACAATAGATGTCCTGGAGGGCAGGACGTATGTGTGTGTTCCCAACCCAAATTGGCAGGTTTGCCCTGCACTCTCTGGGAGAGTCTCCCTCACTGTTTAAACACACACTCACATTTACACACACACACACACACACTCACATTTACACACACACACACTCACATTTACACACACACACACACACACACACACACACACACACACACACACACACACACACACACACACACACACACACACACACACACACACACATACACACACACCTGGACATGGGACTGTGACCTCATTCCAGGAAGAGAACATCACCTGAGAGCCTCATTTGCATAGTCAGCTGTTCATGTGACCAGAGGCCAGCGGGAGGAAGTCTACTTCCTCAGGTAGTATGTACACAAACACACACACATAAATACACACGCACACACTATATATAAAATTCTGAATGTGTTATTAAGAGTGGAAGAGAAAGGCAGAGAGAGACTCCTCTACTAACCACTACCTGGAGAGGGGGAGGGGCCTGCCCTGTCAGCAGAGTGTGTCAGGGCAGAGAGATAGAGAGAGAGAGAGAGAGAGAGAGAGAGAGAGAGAGAGAGAGAGAGAGGCTTAGCAGTCTCAGATCTTTGCTGTGGTAAGAACACCCAGGAGAGCTGCATTCCTGAAGCAGCCAGCGAACGAGTGAGGGAGACAGAAAGAAACCGAGAGGGAGAGGAAAGATAGAAACAGAGGAGTACCGACAGACAGATCTGTTTAATCTCCAGCCACCTCGTCTGACTCTGACCTCCGCTGGACTTTACCTCCCCTGAAACACTCACTCACTCCCTCCCTCTTTCGCTGGGACTACACTTCCTGATCCCACGCTCCAGAGCTCGGAGGAGCGAGTGGAATCTACCTGAGAGAGAAAAAGCTAGAACGAGAGCGAGAGCTGAGAAGGAAGACATTTCCACACCTGGTGAGTGTGACACATTTTGTTCTGGGAAAGAGCGTGTGTGTTTCTCTGCGTGAGTGTGTGTGTTTGTATGAGGGAGTTTATGTGTTTGAATGTTCATCAGTAGTTTGTGAGGAAGTTTGTGTTTAAATTATAAGTGCGTCATATTGTGTTTGAGTAAAAGCTTACCCAGAAGTGCAAGTTTGGGTAGAAAACCAAAAGATTTGACTCATGATGAAAATAAATAGTGTGGTCATTCTCAAAATTCAAGCCAGTCCTCCATGAAGGTAATTCAGTTTGTCTTTCTTTTCACTTGATCTGTGTCCAGGAAACGGACCCTTGTGTGTGGTTTATTCCCTTCAAAAATGTCTAGAGTAGTTACTGCTAGAACATTCCTGGTGAACAAGGAAACCATGAGGCTACTTCAATTCTAATGGTTTCAATGTTATGGTCTCTAGTGGTCTTCGATGGTAAAAGACCCAAACACATAAGATTGCCATGCAATTACATTATTTTATTTTGTCACAACATTTTAGTCTCTAGCCCATTTCTCCATCAACGTTTTGGGCTTGTAAGAAAAGTCTTCAGAGAGCTGCCACTAGTTGGACTAATATATATGCCATTTAGCAGTCGCGTTTATACAAAGCTACTCTTACAGTCATGCCAAAATAAATGTTTCATATGGGTGGACCCGGTAATTGAATCCACAACCCTGGTGGTACAAACGCCATGTTCTACCAACTGAGCCACACTGGACCATACAGGACTATTCAAGGAGAGTTTGGTTGAAGCATTAGGTTGCTAAAAGACGGACAAACTGAATTACTTTCATGGAGGACTGGTATGAATTGTGAGGATGACCACACAATTTATTTTCATCATGAGCCAAATATATTGTTTTTCTACCCAAAGTTGCAAAGGAAATGTTGTGTTTTCTGAACAGGGGAGAATCGGGAGCAGCAGGTAGCTTAGTGGTTAGAGCGTTGGGCCAGTAACCGAAAGGTTGCTAGATTGAATCCCTGAGCTGACAAGGTAAAAATCTGTCGTTCTGCCTCTGAATAAGTCAGTTAACCCATTGTTCCTAGGCCGTAATTGTAAATAAGAATTTGTTCTTAACTGACTTGCCTAGTTAAATAAAGGTTGAAAAAAAATCGACAGATTCACAAGGAATACATTGCATAGTAGGGAGAAGCAATACTCCAAGCTTCAGCTTCAAACTACTTGTCAAACATAGAGAACTGATACTGTATGTTGGATTGGCATAGGGTGTGGGGTGTCCATGTGTGGCATGTCTTACTCATTGGTGGGAATAAGTTTGATCCAAATCAGATGCTGGGTACTATATTTACTATATATCATGAATCCTATAAATAAAAAGGGGCAATTTGGGTGCAATCAATTTCACAAAAATCGAATTATATTTCAACAAAATAATGTTTCAGGAATGCTAATCATATCTGTTAATTACTCCAGAAACGATTTCAGAACAATCTGAGATGGTGGGTGTCGAAATCCTCTTTCTTGTGTGTGTGTGTGTGTGTGTGTGTGTGTGTGTGTGTGTGTGTGTGTGTGTGTGTGTGTGTGTGTGTGTGTGTGTGTGTGTGTGTGTGTGTGTGTGTGTGTGTTCAGTGTCCCTGACCAGGCTACTGTGTCCTTAAATGTACCTGTTGGTGCTAAGCCCCCTCCTCTGTAACATGGCACAACCTGGAACTGTCTGTCCAACCCGTGTGTGTACTTGTGTGTGTATTGGTGTGTGTGTGTGTGTGTGTGTGTGTGTGTGTGTGTGTGTGTGTGTGTGTGTGTGTGTGTGTGTGTGTGTGTGTGTGTGTGTGTGTGTGAGAGAAGGCATGATAAAGCCATGGGTGTCTCTTCCACAGCCTGCACGTCACCAAGCTCTTTTTACCCTCACAGATTAAAGATCGATTAATGGAGGGCTACACATGCTAAAACATAACTCATTATCCTAGCCTATGTGTGTGTGTGTTTAGAGATAGCATCTTATTATGAGTCTGTAGTTGTTGTCTTGTTCTGTGGATCGATTAGGGAGCCAGAGAGAAAAAGAGAGGTGATTTTATTTCCTTCAGGCTTACCCTGAGACAAGCATTTCGCTACATCCGCAATAACATCTGCTAAATATGTGTATGCGACTAATAAAATTGATTTGATTTGAGTAAACAGCCATTCTTCATGTGTTATCTGTGTGTACATGTGTGTTTAAACTACCAACGGGACATTAAAAACTGTATTATCTTACAGGCTGACTACACCACTCGCGTCGCGTGCGTGAGCGTTGCAAAATAAATGTAGAAATCTATATTATTCAATTATTGCACCCACACTGCTCGCGCGCGCCAACGAGCGTCTGCGTTGCCAAGGGCTAAAATAGGAGTCAGTTCTATTTGTGACGCAGATCGCGCTGCAAGTCCTGCCTCTTTTATCTCCTCATTGGTTTATAGAAGCAGGTATCCACGTGCCATCTCCTCATTGGTTATACCCACGTGGGTGACTGAAAGACGAACGAGGTCAGTTGCGGTAATGCACCTAATTTATGAAAATTGCCAATTGCAATATATAGTCAAGAGAAGAAAAAGCCTGGAAGGAGGAGATGACTAGAAATGATTCAGTTGACCGTTTTATATGTGGCTTAATTGGCGGAGTAGAGGACATTGTGCATTTCAGGTAAAACAACAACTCAATGTTTATATCCCAGGACAAATTAGCTAGCAACAGCAAGCTAGCTAAATAGAACAAATTAGCTAGCAAGTGCAAGCTAGCTTGCTAAATTGCCATAAATGTTTAATGCTTTTCGACCTGTCCCCAAATTAATATAATTGGTTCAGAGTTTGTTTTGACATTTTAACCTGCGTGTCGTGATCGCGTTTGGTGTTGGGGGACAAAATAAATGTATGCACAATGGCGCACTCGCACAGCCGGTTTGGGTTCTGTTTTATGTTTTACTGAGTCGTGGCTGAACGACGACATGAAGAACATACAGCTGGCGGGTTTTACACTGTATTGGCAGGATAGAACAGCAGCCTCTGGTAAGACAAGGGGTGGTGATGTATATTTGTAAACAACAGCTGGTGCACGATATCTGTCTCAAGGTTTTGCTCGCCTAAGGTAGAGTATCTCATGATAAGCTGTAGACCACACTATCTACCAAGAGAATTGTCATGTATTTTTTGTAGCTGTCTACATACCACCACAGACCGATGTTGGCACTAAGACCGCACTCAATGAGCTGTATACCGCCATAAGCAAACAGGAAAACACTCATCCAGAGGCGGCGCTCCTAGTGGCCGAGGACTTTAATGCAGGGAAACTTAAATACATTTTACCAAATCTCTACCAGCATGTTAAATGTGCAACCATCTCTGGATGGCATTGAGGAGTACACCACATCAGTCACTGGCTTCATTAATAAGTGCATCGATGACGTCGTCCCCACAGTGACCGTACGTACATACCCCAACCGGAAGCCATGGATTACAGGCAACATCCGCACTGAGCTAAAGGGTAGAGCTGCCGCTTTCAAGGAGCTGGACTCTAACCTAGAAGCTTATAAGAAATCCCGCTATGCTCTCAGACGAACCATCAAACAAGCAAAGCTTCAATACAGGACTAAGATCGAATCGTACTACACCGGCTCCGACGCTCGTTGGATGTGGCAGGGCTTGCAAACTATTACAGACTACAAACGGAAGCACAGGCGAGAGCTGCCCAGTGACACAAGCCTACCAGATTAGTTAAATTACTTTTATGTTCGCTTCGAGGCAAGTAACACTGAAACATGCATGAGAGCATCAGCTGTTCCGGACGACTGTGTGATCACGCTCTCCGCAGTCGATGTGAGTAAGACCTTTAAACAGGTCAACATTCACAAGACCACAGGGCCAGGTTGATTACCAGGATGTGTACTGCGAGCATGCGCTGACCAACTGGCAAGTGTCTTCACTGACATTTTCAAACTCTCCCTGTCTGAGTCTGTAATACCAACATGTTTCAAGCAGACCCTGTGCCCAAGAACACTAAGGGTAACCTGCCTAAATGACTACTGACCCGTAGCACTCACGTCTGCAGCAATGAAGTGCTTTGAAAGGCTGGTTATGGCTGACATCAACACCATTTTCCCAGAAACCCTAGACCCACTCCAATTTGCATACCGCCCTAACAGATCCCCAGATGATGCAATCTCTATTGCACTCCACACTGCCCTTTCCCACCTGGACAAGGAACACCTATGTGAGAATGCTATTCATTGACTACTGCTCAGGGTTCAACACCACAGTGCCCTCACAGCTCATCACTAAGCTAAGGACCCTGGGAGTCAACACCTCCCTCTGCAACTGGATCCTGGACTTCCTGACGGGCCGCGCCCAGGTGGTAAGGGTAGGTAACAACATATCCGCCACGCTGATCCTCGACACAGGGGCCCCTCAGGGGTGCGTGCTCAGTCCCCTCCTGTGCTCCCTGTTCACTCATGACTGCATGGCCAGGCACGACTCCAACACCATCATTAAGTTTGCTGATGACACAACAGTGGTAGGCCTGATCACCGTCAATGGAGAGACAGCATATAGGGAGGAGGTCAGAGACCTGGCCGTGTTGTGCAAGGACAACAACCTCTCCCTCAATGTGCTCAACGTGATCAAGACAAAGGAGATGATTGTGGACTACAGGAAAAGGAGCACCGAGCACGCCTCCATTCTCATCGACGGGGCTGTATCGGAGCAGGTTGAGAGCTTCAAGTTCCTTGGTGTCCACATCCCCAACAAACTAACATGGTCCAAGCACACCAAGGCAGGAGTGAAGAGGGCACGACTAAACCTATTCCCCCTAAGGAGACTGAAAATATTTGAAATGGCTCCTCAGATCCTCAAAAGGTTATACACCATCGAGAACATCCTGACTGGTTGCATCACTGCCTGGTATGGCAACTGCTCGGCCTCCGACCGCAAGTCACTACAGAGGGTAGTGCGTACAGCCCAGTACATCACTGGGGCCAAGCTTCCTGCCATCCAGGACCTCTATACCAGGCGGTGTCAGAGGATGGCCCTAAAAGTTGTCAGACTCCAGCCACCCTAGTCATAGACTGTTTTCTCTGCTGCCGCACGGCAAGCGGTGCCCGAGCGTCAAGTCTAGGTCCAAAAGGCTTCTTAACAGCTTCTACCCCTAAGCCATAAGACTCCTGAACAGCTAATCAAAGGGCTACCCAGACCCCTCTTTTACACTGCTGCTACTCTCTGTTTACTATCTATGCATAGTCACTTTAACTCCACCTACATGTACATATTACCCCAATTACCTCGACTAACCGGTGCCCCCGCACATTGACTCTGTACCGGTATCCCCTGTATATAGCCTCGCTGTTGTTATTTTACTGCTGCTGTTGAATTATTTGTGCCTTTTTTTTCCATTTTTCTACTTATCTATTTTTTACTTAATTTTTATAAAAATGTCTTAAAGCATTGTTTGTTAAGGGCTTGTAAATAAGCATTTCACTGTAAGGTCTACACCTGTTGTATTCGGCGCATGTGACAAATAAAATTTGATTGGATTTGTTTGTGTATGTTGGTTTCTCAGAGTGTGTGACTGTGCCAGTATGTGAGTCTGTCTGTCTGTCAGTGTGTCTGTCTGTCAGTGTGTGTGAGATGGTGTCAGTGGTAATAGATGGTTGTGGAGGGAGAGACGTGTGTCACGGACGGCGTTCGGCGATCGACGTCACCGGCTTTCTAGCCATCGCCGCTCCATTTTTCATATATCCATTTGTCTTGTCTTGTTTCCATACACACCTGGTTTTTATTTCCCCAATCAATCTACTTGTATTTAACCCTCTGTTTCCCATCATGTTTTGTGTGTAATTGTTTCATGTTACTGTGGTGTCTTATTACCCGCTTTACTTTTGTTATGTTCCGTGTTTTTTGAGCGCATTTGAGTTATGTATTGCTCTCGTTTTGGAACTAAAATAAAAGTGCACCTGTTAACATCACGCTACTCTCCTGCACCTGACTTCGCCTCTTATACACCCGATGACAACGTGATTGTGTTTAAATACAGGAGCCTCACATTTGTTATCCTCTTAAAATTGGCTATGTGTGTGTTTGTGGTGTGTGTGTTTTCTAAAATGAAGCACATCATCCAGCTGTCTCCTCAGTCAGTGACATCACCTCTAAGTTCCCCTCTTATCTTAGCCTGGTTGTTTAGTTCTTGTCTGCACGCACGCACGCACGCACGCACGCACGCACGCACGCACGCACGCACGCACGCACGCACGCACGCACACACACACACACACACACACACACACACACACACACACACACACACCGGATTAATCCTGCAGTATGGTTAATTTCCCATTACATTGGGCTGGGTGTGCTTTGCATGGAGAGAATGGAGCATCCTCTGAGGGATGGCTGTGATGTTATTTTTAATGGCCTTTTATTACGTCAGTATACATCAATGGAGAAGCATGACCCCTTTTCTCTGCCTCTGTTATGAATTGTGTGTGTGTGTGTCTAGCTGGAATGTAATGCAATCTTGGTGAGTGCAGTCAGTTCCCTCTAACTCATGATGTGGGTGTATATAGTGACTGTCCTCAGGCTGTGAAGTGGTTCTGCCTGTCACGACGAGACCTAGGCTACCTACTGAAAGTGGACTCAACTCAAGGCAACAGTATAGGAATGTTTGCATGATGGAAAGTATTGCTTGTTTCTTATGTAATTTAGTGAGTGAGTGAGTGAGTGAGTTGTGCTTGGCTCAGGAAGGAGAGCGCACTGCGGTGATAAAAAATTGATCCAGTGTTGCTCTCCTCACATGCACTCTTCTGCCTCACTCACTCACTCACTCACTCACTCATTCATTCACTCACTCACTCACTCACTCACTCACTCACTCACTCACTCACTCACTCACTCACTCACTCACTCACTCACTCACTCACTCACTCACTCACTCACTCACTCACGCTCTCACGCTCTCACGCTCTCACGCTCTCACGCTCTCACTCTCTCACTCTCTCACTCTCTCACTCTCTCACTCTCTCACTCTCTCACTCTCTCACTCTCTCACTCTCTCACTCTCTCACTCTCTCACTCTCTCACTCTCTCACTCTCTCACTCTCTCACTCTCTCACTCTCTCACTCTCTCACTCTCTCACTCTCTCACTCACTCAATATCTCTTCTCTTCTTTCTCTTTCTCTTATGCTCTATGAATAGTTTGACTTTCATATGTTACCTCATCAGTCCTTTCAATAAGCCATGTTTACATTGCTTTGTAAACGTGGCCCTAACTGCGTAGCAGGAACCAATACCTTTCAGTCTGTTTGTGTTTCTGGAGGGAAATGTTTGATACCAATTGCTGCAAGTTTGCATTCAGTCATCCAGTTAGAGAGAACTTCTAATGGAAAGTCCTGGACAGTTAGGCTGTGGTCATTTAGTCCGGCAGTGAAAGAGCAAGAACTTGGTGCCCCAGTAGCAACAAACTCCCTCACTGTCAGACTACAACCTGATAACACACACACCTCAGGATTTGTTGCTACTGACAACAGTCTACCTGGGTGAAGGTGGTGTGCTTTTCCACTGCACTCTCAGCTTCACCGCTGGCCCTGTCTGTTTCTAACTGCTTCACCTCTTTCACCACCCTGACCTGAAGACAAGTGTGTGTGTGTGTGTGTGTGTGTGTGTGTGTGTGTGTGTGTGTGTGTGTGTGTGTGTGTGTGTGTGTGTGTGTGTGTGTGTGTGTGTGTGTGTGTGTGTGTGTGTGTGTGTGTGTGTGTGTGTGTGTGTGTGTTTTCTGTCAGTGTCCTTGGCAGTGTTGCCAAGCTTCCGGACACCTGTGGATGTAGAGACCACGGGTTGTGTGTGTGTGTGTGTGTGTGGACACCTGTGGATGTAGAGACCACGGGTTGTGTGTGTGTGCGCGCACAAATCTAAGCAAGCCTAAATATCTTATATTGAGTGATAATTCACTTATAATTATTATTTGTTTTCTTGCCAAGCTAAGTGATCTAACATTATTGGCAGATCATTTTGCTTATTTTAACCTAAAAAAGGCTTAAAGATATTTGTCCTTAATGTGTTAAAATCAGATAAATTAATATTTGCCAATGACGTTAGATAATTTAACTTGGTAAGAAAAATATATATATTTGAAGTGAATTATCACTCAATATAAAATATTTAGGCTTGCTTAGATTTCCCTTTTTGCAGTGTGTGGTGCGTCTAGTGAGTGATATTTATCTTGACGCAGCTTTGTCTCCTCAGCACTGTCTTGCTACCGTGGCAACGCAAACATCCCACAATCCCCTGGGAGAGTCTTGTGACGCCAGGCGGAGACATGGCGATGGGGTGTTGTATTTGAGGAGCCGTATTGACTCACAGCATCTTACAAGACCGTAAATAAAGATGTAGTCTTTGCCAGCGGAGGGTCTGAAAACACACACACACACACACACACACACACACACACACACACACACACACACACACACACACACACACACACACACACACACACACACACACACACACACACACACACACACACACACAGGCCTGAGAAAGGGGGTTTAGGTGCCAAGCATAAGGCAAGCTGTGAAGGTACTAAATCTATGATTTTAAAGGAGTATAGGCAGAAACTTGTCATTATTGTAAAAAATGATTTGTATTATTATTAACCCATCCACCCCCCCTGTTCGGAGGACACATCTTTTTTGTTTTTTTACAGCTTTTGTTTACATACATTTTACATATACATTTTACATACACATTTTACAGACAGCAATCACATAACAATAATACATGACTAAACACAAGCACCTTAGTCCCACCCCTCAGCCACTCTTATCACATCCCATCTATCACCGTAGACTATCCTCATTTGGTTTCCATGTGCCATATATTTTTTAATTGTGCTGTCATGTTTTACATACATTTTGAACCTTTCAAATCGTATAGTATCCACAGGTTTTGAGCCAAGGATGAAAACCTTTCCTACAAGTATTATTCTATAATTTATTGACTGACTGTGGCTGTCCAAATCGCCCAACATTGCTATTTGTAAAGTTCATTTTAAGTGAAACTTGCCTCTAAGTAGAGTTGAAGACGTTGCCTTACTTTATTTTTTATTTTTTAGCCTTTATGTAAACATGGAGTCACCATTGAGACCAGGGTCTCTTTCACAAGGGATATATACAATTCATAAGACAAAATCTAATTTATTGACGGTCCCAAACTAGCCCCAGACATAGGCCATCCAATGTCAAACCAATTTTCCCATGGTTGCGCACCAGCCGGCTGAAGCTAATTGGCGAAAGCAATTAGCTAGCACTAGCTAGCCTAGGTAACTTCAAGACACAAGACCTGGTTAACTGTTTAGGTTATCTAGAAGGGTGAGTGAGTGTAACTGGGTCGTTCCACGAAAAGAGTGCCTTTGATATTTTAAGTCTGTAATATTAAATGAAACACCCTTTAATATAGACCACATGGAGAATTCAATTTTATGACTAAAGGCTTGCTAAAGTGCCAAAATTCTGCATTTTGACATGTCCCTCCATCAACCCTGTGTCACTTCAATGAAGAGTTCAACCCACTTAACCATTTCTCCAAGTTTTCACCATCATAGTAAAGTCCTAGTTATTTTGTTGCTTTTTAAAGTCATTTCTGAAGATTATTATTTATGTAATGTGTTTAGTGATTCATTTACGTCTGTCCATCATTTTAACATGAACTGAACTCTCATTTTAATATGGTGAAACTATTCCATTTTAAATTTAAAAAATTCAGAATAAACATGGAACATCTAATAGATCATAGTAAAAAAGCAGGTGAGCTGGTTCTACTCTTTTTGGTGTAAAACTGAGCGGATCGAGTCTGTTACCCGTAGATAGAAATGCTAGAACTGTTTTAGCAAATTTCTTTTTTTTTGTGAAGCTTGCATTCAATTGCCACTCCCTGTTGCACAGAACAAGCGTCTATTCCCCCTGTCACGAGGGAATTTAAGGCTGATTTAAGAAATCATCAACCCTGTTACGGTCAACCCTGTTTCTTTATTTGGCATTACTATAGTAATATTTTTATTTAACCTCTTGAGATAGGAAAAGTCTTTTTTTATGAAGTTGAACATGTGCTCTTTATGTCAATGTTAAAATGAGGTGAAATCAACGGTTTTTGGATCAAGTTACACTTCTCAAAAGGCACCAAATTGGTGAAATGACCCAACTGTGTACTGTTTTGGCAAAGTGAATGTACAAATACTTACCACGTGCGAATACACACACAAGAGACAACCACATTAAAACACCCCCCACCCCACTCCCAAGACAACTCTCGTTTGGCTTCAGTCATGGCCGCTGCATTTCTTAATGACCAAGCTGGAAAATAAAGAAAAAAGACCAAATCAGAAAGTTCAGCCCCCCTTTAAACCGGGGTTTATTATCTGTGAACATCATAGAAGTAGGTCAAAGTTGCCTCCAAGAACAGGTAACACATCTAAAATCCGCAGATGGCATTTCTCTGAAACAAAAAAATAGATATGTGTGTGACCTGCTGCTGCTGACGATCAGGCAGTGAGGCAGGCTGTTGCTGAGTGAGTGGTGGGAGGGCTGGAGGTGTGTGTGTTGAGAGAGCACTGCAGCATACAGCTTAGTCCATTAATGGCTGAGTCACGTCACATCATGACAACTTTTTACCAGTTGTAGGTAGGCTATTTAACACAAGTGGACATTTTAAATGAAAGTTATGGAACAGAAGTTATGGAATTCCCTCGCGGGCTTCTGTTATGGGGAAAAGTCCTCAATGAAACTAACATTAAATGTGGAGAATTATAAATTTGCATCTTTTGGCCATCAAGTAGCCTATTCATTTATACAGTACCAGTCAAAAGTTTGGACACGCCCACTCATTCAAGGATTTTTCTTTATTTTTTACTATTTTCTACATTGTATAATAATAGTGAAAACATAAAAATTATGAAATAACACATTTGGAATCATGTAGTAACCTAAAAAGTGTTAAACAAATTGTTTACTAAGAATGTAAACAATACATTCTTCAAAGTAGCCACCCTTTGCCTTGCTGACAGCTTTGCACACTCTTGGCATTCTCTCAACCAACACTCTTGAAGGAGTTCCCACATATGCTGAGCACTTGTTGACTGCTTTTCCTTCACTCTGCGGTCCAACTCATCCCAAACCATCTCAATTGGGTTGAGGTCGGGTGATTGTGGAGGCCAGGTCATCTGATGCAGCACTCCACCACTCTCCTTCTTGGTCAAATAGTCCTTACACAGCCTGGAGGTGTGTTTTGGGTCATTGTCCTGTTGAAAACAAATGATAGTCCCACTAAGCGCAAACCAGATGGGATGGCGTATCACTACAGAATGCTTTGGTAACCATGCTAGTTAACTGTGCCTTGAATTTTAAATAAATCACTGACAGTGTCACCAGCAAAGCACCCCCACACCACCACACCTCCTCCTCAATGCTTCACGGTGGGAACCACACATGAACTCATTTAATCATAGCAGTCAAATGAGTTAAATCGGCAGTCATTGATGTCTTGCAACATATTCAAATGAGTTTATTATGTCATAGTTCGCAACCAAATTTTGCTTCTAATGTCATTACAGATCACGTCAATCTTCCTTCTTAATTGGCTCGATAACGTTATGGAAAAAGGTTTATTGTATAAATGTGGCAACTCTCTTGCTGTGGAAAAAAAATGTTGAGCTAGTTTTCAGGCCTTTTGGGTGGGTTTTGAGTGTTTATTGGGCTGGAAAGGTTAAATAGACCTGGAAACCCTGGACAGATGTAACGGCGAGAATCTGTCAAGGATCATGTAGAATTATGTGATTACAAACAGCAGTAGTTCCTGGTTTGGGGTTTGTCGTTATTGATTATTTGGACAAATCAGGATTTGGTGAAGGCGGTGCTTAAAATGGTGCAGTGATTTTCAATCCCGTCAAACCGGATGATAAGCGGTTTCCACTAGATTCCACAGACACAGAGTCAGAATTGGCTATATCTCCATCCTGCTCTGTTGACTGTGGACTGGTTGTACCACCATAGACACTTTAGCTTTGAAATATTGAAAAGTGCCTGAGCTGTGTGTGTGGAAATTAACTTTGTAAATGTATCCCAGGCATAAACAAAAAAAAGCTTAACCCCTCCCCCATACCTCCCTCCTGGTTCGCAGGGAGTAGAGATATCTTCCCTAGAATACATCAATCTCAACAGCCTGGCCAGTGTCAACTATGGATCCCTGACTGTGTGTGTGAACCAAACTGCAGGGTTATCTGTGTGCACATACGCATGTCTGTGTGTGTGTGTGTCTGTGTCTGTGTGTGTTAAGAGGGGTGAAAGTGAGGTTTCTGGGGCTGGGACAGAGCGAGGCAGATGTACAACCCTGTTCCATTGAGGTGTCTGGGATACGAGGAATTCCACCATAAATCTACATCCTCCCCTCCATCCATTCACCCCTCCACTTGGAGAGCGATAATCGTTACTCGTCCCCCAGTTTAATGAGATAGAGAGATTTGTGGCTGACACGTCCGCACCACTCTATAAATCTGTCCTAATGAGTGGCCTTAGTGTCACGCCCTGACCTTAGAGATACTTTTTTATTCTCTATTTGGTTAGGTCAGGGTGTGATTTGGGTGGGCAAATCTATGTTTCTATTTCTTTGTTGGCCTAGTATGGTTCCCAATCAGAGGCAGCTGTGTATCGTTGTCTCTGATTGGGGATCATACTTAGGCAGCCCTTTTTCCCACCTTAGATTGTGGGATCTTGATTTTGTTAGTTACTGTGTAGCCTGCAGAACGTTACTTTCGTTTATATTTTGCTGTTTTTTGATGTTCATCTAATAAAGTAAGATGTACGCTTACCACGCTGCACCTTGGTCTCCTCATTCCATCAATGGACGTGACACTTAGCCCTTCTTAGCCCTACACCCACCTATAGATCCCCACGGCATGACCCACACTCATGTTAATAATACCTTCATAGCATCCATAAACATCCACGTACTCGGCTCCCCTCACACCAAACCCCTTCTGCCCCTAAACCCATACCTTACTCCCCCCGTGACCTTACCTCTGTCCTGAACGCATGCTTTCACAACACACATTCCTCAGGGTGTAGGAATCCTGTTTCAAGTACAGACCTCACCTGAAGGTCCACACACACACACACACACACACACACACACACACACACACACACACACACACACACACACACACACACACACACACACACACACACACATTCCCGTGTTGTGTGAGCTCCTATCCCACTCTCCCAGGGCCATTATTAGATGTGCGTGTTAGGAGGTTTGCATATCCCTGAACTTAACTTCTACCGACTCAGAAACCCGGATCCGGGAGCACCCCCCACCCCCCCACCAGTAAAAAAGCTGAATAGCATAGCTAGCATAGCGTCACAAGTAAATACTAGCATCTAAATATCATTCAATCACAAGTCCAAGATACCAGATGAAAGATCCACTTCTTGTGAATCCAGCAATCATTTCTGATTTGTAAAATGTTTTACAGGGAAGACACAATATGTAAATCTATTAGCTAACCACGTTAGCAAAAGACACCATTTTTCTTTGTCCACCATTTTTTCTCTCCACCAGTAGCTATCACCAATTCGGCCAAATAAAGATATTGATAGCCACTAACCAAGAAAAAACCTCATCAGATGACAGTCTGATAACATATTTATTGTATAGGATAGGTTTTGTTAGAAAAATGTGCATATTTCAGGTAGAAATCATAGTTTACAATTGCACCCACCATCACAACTCGACTAGAATAAATACAGAGAGCAACGTGTATTACCTAATTACTAATCATAAAACATTTCTTAAAAATACACAGCTCACAGCAATGGAAAGACACAGATCTTGTGAATTCAGACAATATTTCAGATTTTCTAAGTGTTTTACAGCGAAAACACAATAAATCGTTATATTAGCATACCACATGTGCAAACGTTACCCGAGCATTGATTCAAGGCAAATAGAGCGATAGCATTATCACCACCGAAATGTATTAATTTTTTCACTAACCTTCTCAGAATTCTTCCGATGACACTCCTGTAACATCATATTACAACATACATATAGAGTTTGTTCGAAAATGTGCATATTTAGCCACAAAAAAACGTGGTTATACAATGAGAATAGTAGCAAAACTGGCCTGAAAATGTCGGGCGCCATATTGGACAGTGATCTAGTCTAATGAATAAATATTCATAAACTTGACTAAAAAATACAGGGTGGACAGCTATTGAAAGACAAATTAGTTCTTAATGCAATCGCTGAATTACATTTTTTAAATTATCCTTACTGTGCAATACCGGGTGCGCCAAAGCGAAGCTACCCCAAAGAAAATGGCGGAATATGCGTTTAACATTTTTCTACAGAACAACGATTTATCATCATAAATAGTTCTTACTATGAGCTGATCTTCTATCAGAATCTTGGGCAATGTATCCTTTCTCCGGTCTAATCGTCTTTTGGTCGAAAGATGTCCTCTTGTCCCGTCGAAATGGCCACTAACGTTCGGCATGTACTAGAAAAGTGCCCAGCTCTTGGAAGTGCGTCACAAAGAAATGCCAGAAAATCGCACTAAACGGATATAAATTGCTATAAAACGGTTTAAATTAACTACCTTATGATGTTTTTAACACCTATAACGAGTAAAAACATGACCGGCGATATATTACTGGCTAAACCAAAGCTTGGAAAGAGGCCAGTCCGACGTCCATCATGCGTCAAGCGCAGGGGACAAAAGAAAGGTGCTTCCGGTCTTTGGCCTTTTATACAGGCCCTGATTGCGCAATCGACTCCATTCAAATTGTCACCACTTACTGACATCTAGAGGAAGGCGTAGGCAGTGTTTGTATCCTCATAGCATTCACAGGGACATTAAAACTGACCTGGGACCAGAGGCCAAGATTTCTGAAATCTCACTCCCTGTCAGGAAAAGTGCTGTAGAATGAGTTCTGTTCCACTCAGAGACATAATTCCAACGGTTATAGAAACTAGAGAGTGTTTTCTATCCAATAATAATAATAATATGCATATTGTACGAGCAAGAATTGAGTACTAGGCAGTTTAAGCTGGAGACCAATTTATGCTAAGTCGAAACAGCACCCCCTATATTCGCAAGAAGTTAACCATGGAGCTACATGTTAATCTATATTACCTGTTTATTACCTAATCTGTGTATTACTTTGATAAATGTTTCACTAGTGTTTAGGAGATTAAATGAAGGAGAAGAAATGGATCCGTAGGAAACTAAGACGTGTTTAGTGTCATGGGATAGAGCTTGCTGTTGGTTGACTACAGTATCCATTGCATGACCCCAGGTTAGGAACTTTGAAAGATATTTCCCTCGTGTTAGGGAGAAGAAATGGAACTAGGTCCTCATAGAAACTAAGCTGAGTTCAGTTTAATTGAAACCAGTGTTGAATTGCTGTTGGGCAAATCGGACCAAATCTGTAACAATCATAGACGTCTCTCATAAGTTTGTACATCAGAGTAGAGTACAGTAGAGTTCAGTACAATACAGTAGTGCATTAAAGTATAGTTCATTACAGTACAGTAGAATACAGTACAGTAAATTATACTCTACTCTAGTGTGCTTTACTATACTGTACTAAACCGTACTCTACTCTACAGTACAGTACTGTATTGTACTGACCTTTTCTTTCTTTTCTTGTACTGTACTGTGCTGTCCAAACGTGTGAAACAGATGTCTATGATTGGTTCAGATTTGGACTGACCAAATTTCAACTACTTTTCAACGTCCTTGGATGTCTAATGTTGGTCGGTGCTCAGTGAATGGGAGGACTGGTTACAGTAAATGGAAAGAGAGGGGGTTCATTAGTAGGTGTCAGCAAGGTGACGTTAACTGGAGAGAGAAGAGGGGGGGTTGTCCAGACTGGTTTCATACACTTGCTTTGACCAGCTATGAGCTGACAGTGTGCCAGTGGAAGGGAGAACAGTAGCATGTGACCCAACTGTGGTTAGTGTCTGACTATTATGAATTCCTATTGTAGCCAATTCAGTTCCGATTTGGTAACAGAACGGCACGTTTTAATCACTTAATAAATCATAAACCAAATTGCAATCAGCAAAAACACTATAACTAATTGGTAGGTCTACCTTTACTTGTTACTTCTGTGAACTGTCATTATCCTCCCTCCTCATGAGAGAGAGAAATTTGAAAATATCTTAAAGAAAGACAAGACACTTGGTAATATTTCTTAAACTTACAGATGGTAAATAATTTCCGCAAAACTAAATATAAATGTTGATATTATTTGGCACGGTCTTTTGATGTATTTCTAGTATCTTTTAGGACTTTTTCTGGTAGATGTTGTCTAAGACCCCTTTTCTGTCTGTTCTACCTGAAATCAAAGCCTTTGCTTATTCTTAATTTTTAAGATAGAAAATGGTTGAAAAAATGTATAAATTCATTAATTTCACAAACATCTACTCTTATCTATCATTTGACACCAAATTGTATATTCTCCTATGAACTTCACATGCTAGCGCTCATGGGGCTTTTTACACGGAAATGCCCTATTGTTAACATTGCATGGCCCCAGCCAGGTTGGGTGACTTGGGAGGTAACCTAACTGGGTGGAATGCAGAACAGAGCTCATCTGTTAAAACATTCATCTAGCCGACAACTCCATGTTTTGGAGTCATATATTATTACTGTCTGTCCAGCCCTGTTAAAGTATACACACCTGCATTAGTCTGGACTGGATCCCAAAAGTCTCTCCCATTTGTTGTTTGGTTTTAGGCTATAGACAACTTTTAACTTAGTGTTTGGGATTTATCATTGTAACACTTTAAATGGGTATCATTTGGAACATTTTGGAGCATACTGCTGGAACATTAAATCCCCAAAAGGAAAAGAAAAAATGTATTTAATTATTGATGTAAGCAAACATGGAAAGAGCCTTAAATTACTAATGAGACCAGCCCATTGGTACTGGTGGCCGAGACACACACACACACACACACACACACACACACACACACACACACACACACACACACACACACACACACACACACACACACACACACACACACACAGATGAGACTAGAACAGGGCCTATGAATATAGCTGTCATCAGTGCAATTTAAGGATACCATTTTTTTTATCCTTAAGGTAGGAATAAAGAACTCTCCGTTCTTAAGTCCTAGATTTTGGGCACAAACCTAGCATCAACATGATATGATCTAGGCCAGCGATCATCAAATAGATTCAGCAGCGAGACAATTGTTTCTTGAACGGATGTCAGGGGACTGGAACATAATTACAAATAATTTGTAGACTGCAAATTGACATGTAAGCAGCCCAAACAGATATAATATTTGACTAAAACATAATCATTTCAAACCTTGCTTACATTTGTTTATGATCACATATATTATGCGTGGGAATACTTTGTAACAGATTTCCAAAATTACTTGGAGCTGATTTGCGGGTGTTTTTACAGTCTTTTATGTCAACAATAATTTTTGCTCAGAAAACTTTGGGGGCCAGTTGGGAAACTCTGATCTAGGCTAATTTCCTTCTCTTCTCTGTCTGACATTCTTTCTCTACTCTCTTATTCCTTTTTTTTCAGTTATTCAAATTCAGCCACTTCAGAATGTGTTTCATCCTGTGTGTGTGTGTGTGTGTGTGTGTGTGTGTGTGTGTGTGTGTGTGTGTGTGTGTGTGTGTGTGTGTGTGTGTGTGTGTGTGTGTGTGTGTGTGTGTGTGTGTGTGTGTGTGTGTGTGTGTGATCTCCCTTCCAGGCCTGCGGTAGTGCTGAGTCAGGTAGAGAGTGTATAATTACACATATAGGTGCCCATCAGCAGTCTATGGCTGTAGCCTAGTAGCTCTGCTAACAATAAGGCCTCCTGTACTCTGTAGAGCTCAATAGCCACACCAGTCACTCCTCACTTTCTCCGTTTCTCATATGAGTGGAGGGGCTCTATAGGGCTGAGGCACGATAAGTAGCATTCTATTTTTCATCTTCATTTATTTACAAAAACGTTGCCTGCTGTATACTTTACAGTAGTGAATAAAGTGTTTATCCAGTTAGGTCAGTTGTGGATGAGGTAGGTCTGAGGAACTATGAGTAAGCCTCTATTGTTGTCTTTATTAGCCACTAAAACTGGGCCTGATACATAGTTCAGCTCTTCCCAAACTTTATTTCCTGCTGACGTCTGTCAAACTCCCACCTAAAACAGAGTTTTACCGCCCCACCAATTAAACAGAAGCAAATGGGTCGTTCCACCTCAAAAAGCACAAGAAAGAGGATTTCGACACCCACCATCTCAGATTGTTCTGAAATCATTTTTTGTAGTTAGTAACAGATATGGTTAGCATTATAGAAATATAATTTGATCACTGAGAAATTAAGATACTTGATCGCACCCAAATTGGACATTTTAATTTATAGTATTCAGATGATATTCAATAAATATAGCACCAACATCTGGTATGGACCAAACTTCTTCCTGCCATTGAGTAAGACATGAGGAATCCCAAAGAAATGGTCAAAAGCCACAACAGACCCCCCCCACACCCCATGCCAATCCCACCCCAACAACCAAGTATCAGCTCTCTATGTTTTACAAGTATTATAAAGCTGTGGCTTGGAGTATTACTTCTCCATACTATGTCATGTTTTCTCTGTGATGTTTTTTTCCCCTGTTCAGAGAAATTAATAATTGAAGTCACTTACATTATTTACCATAAAGTAGTATCCCTATATGCTGCTGTTCATGTTATACTGCCACACTCTTTTATCCATTTTTCTGGTATCTTGTGTTTATTAAATAGATCACACCATTCCCTTTGCAACTTTGTGCAAAAACCAATAGATTTGGCTCATTATGAAAATAAATTGTGTCGTCATTGTCACATTTCAAGCCAGTCCTCCATGAAAGAAATTCAGTTTGTCCTAACCTAATGCTTAAACCCAACTATCATTGAATAGTCCAATAAGTGGCCGATCTATGCAATTGACATAAAATGCAATTCTCAAATGAACACTTTTCCTAAAAGCCCAAAACTTTGATGGAGAAATGAGCTAAGGACTAAAAAGTCATTACAATCCTAATAAAATTATTAATTGCATGGCAGTCTTATGTTTTTCAATAAAATTATCAAAAAACAGCTCTTTGTATTGTGATTAGTGATATTTACCAGTAAACACAACGCAACCCAATACCATTACAATAGCAAAACACTATACAGTGTGTGTTTGGGAGTTTTACCATTGAAGACCCTTAAAGACCATAACATTGAAACCATTAGAACTGCTGTAGCCTAATTGTTTGGTTGTTCAGGAATGTTCTAGCAGTAACTAACACAGACCTTTTCTGAAGGGAATAAACCACACACAAAGGATCCGTTTCCTGGACACAAATCAAATCAAATTGTATTAGTCACATGTGCCGAATACAACAGTGAAATACTTACTTATGAGCCCCTAACCACCAATGCAGTTTAAAATAATACGGAGAAGAATAAGAAATAAAAGTAACAAGTAATTAAAGAGCAGCAGTAAAATAACAATAGTGAGACTATATACAGGGGGGTACCGGTACAGAGTCAATGTGCGGGGGCACCGGTTATTTGAGGTAATATGTACATGTAGGTAGAGTTATTAAATTGACTATGCATAGATGATAACAACAGAGAGTAGCAGCGGTGTGTGTGTGGGGGGGGGGGGGGGGGGGGGGGGGGGTAGTGTGGGTAGTGATTTGATTAGATGTTATGGCTTGGGGGTAGAAGCTGTTTAGCAGCCTCTTGGACCTAGACTTGGCTCTCCGGTCCCGCTTGCCATGGGGCAGCAGAGGGAAAAGTCTATGACTAGGGTGGCTGAAGTCTTTGACAATTTTTAGGGCCTTCCTCTGACACTGCCTGGTATAGAGGTCCTGGATGGCAGGAAGCTTGGCCCCAGTGATGTCCTAGGCCATTCACACTACCCTCTGTAGTGCCTTGCGGTCGGAGCCCGAGCTGTTGCCATACCAGGCAGTGATGCAACCAGTCAGGATGAAACCAGTCAGGATGCTCTCGATGGTGCAGCTGTAGAATCTTTTGAGGATCTGAGGGCCCATGCCAAATCTTTTCAGTCTCCTGAGGGTGAATAGATTTTGTCGTGCCCTCTTCACGACTGTCTTGGTGTGCTTGGACCATGTTAGTTTGTTGGTGATGTGGACACCAAGGAACTTTAAGCTCTCAACCTGCTCCACTGCAGCCCCGTTGATGAGAATGGGGGCGTGCTCGGTCCTCTTTTTCCTGTAGTCCACAATCATCTCCTTTGTCTTAATCACATTGCACAATACGGCCAGGTCTCTGACCTCCTCCCTATAGGTGGTCTCATCGTCGTCGGTGATTAGGCCTACCACTGTTGTGTCATCAGCAAACTTAATGATGGTGTTGGAGTTGTGCCTGGCCGTGTAGTCATGAGTGAACAGGGAGTACAGGAGGGGACTGAGCACACACCCCGGAGGGGCCCCTGGGCTGAGGATCAGCGTGGCGGATGTGTTGTTACCTACCCTTACCACCTGGAGTGGCCCATCAGGAAGTCCAGGATCAATTTCAGAGGGAGGAATTTAGTCCCAGGGTCCTTAGCTTATTGATGAGCTTTGAGGGCACTATGGTGTTGAACGCTGAGCTGTAGTCAATGAATAGCATTCTCACATAGGTGTTCCTTTTGTCCAGGTGGGAAAGGGCAGTGTGGAGTGTAATAGCGATTGCATCATCTGTGACTCTGTTGGGGTGGTATGCAAATTGGAGTGGGTCTAGGGTTTCTGGGATAATGGTGTTGATGTGAGCCATGACCAGCCTTTCAAAGCACTTCATGGCTGCAGACGTGAGTGCAACGGGTCGGTAGTTATTTAGGCAGGTTACCTTAGTATTCTTGGGCACAGGCACTATGGTGGTCTGCTTAAAACATGTTGGTATTACAGACTCAGACAGAGAGGTTGAATATGTCAGTGAAGACACTTGCCAGTTGGTCAGCGCATACTCGCAGTACACGTCCTGGTAATCCGTCTGGCCCTGTGGCCTTGTGAATGTTGACCTGTTTAAAGGTCATACTCACATCAACTGCGGAGAGCGTGATCACACAGTCTTAAGGAACTCCTGGTGCCCTCATGCATGTTTCAGTGTTATTTGCCCCGAAGCGAGCATAGAAGTAGTTTAGCTTGTCTGGTAGGCTCGTGTCACTGGGCAGCTCTCGGCTGTGCTTCCCTTTGTAGTCTGTAATGGTTTGCAAGCCCTGCCACATCCGACGAGCGTCAGAGCCGGTGTAGTACAATTCAATCTTAGTCCTGTATTGATGCTTTGCCTGTTTGATGGTTTGTCGGAGGGCATAGCAGGATTTCTTATAAGCTTCCGGGTTAGAGTCCCGCTCCTTGGAAAGCAGCAGCTCTAGCTTTTCGCTCAGTGCGGATGTTGCCTGTAATCCATGGCTTCTGGTTGGGGTACGTACGTACGATCACCGTGGGGACGACATCATCGATGCACTTATTGATGAAGCCAATGACTGATGTGGTGTGCTCCTAAATGCCATCGGAGGAATCCTGGAACATATTTCAGTCTGTGCTAGCAAAATAGTCCTGTAGCTTAGCATCTGCTTCATCTGATCACCTTTTTATTGATCTAGTCACTGGTGCTTTTTTCCCCTCTGGTTGCACATTTAACATGCTGGTGGAAATGAGCTAAAACAGATTTAAGTTTCCTTGCATTAAAGTCACCGGCCAGTAGAAGCGACGCCTCTGGATAACCGTTTTCCTGTTTGTTTATGGCTGTATGGTCTTAGTGCCAGCATCGGTTTGTGTTGGTAAATAGACAGCTACGAAGAATATAGATGTAAACTCTCTAGGTAGATAGTGTTCCTTTTATCATGAGATACTCTACCTCAGATGAGCAAAACCTTGAGACTTCCTTAGATATCGTGCAGCAGCTGTTGTTTACAAAAATACATAGTCCACAGCCCCTTGTCTTACCAGACGCCGCTGTTCTGTCCTGCCAGTACATAGTATAACCAGCCAGCTGTATGTTGATAGTCGTTCAGCCACAACTCTTTGAAGCATAAGATCTTCCGCGTAGGTCATCGATTTATTCTCAACAGATTGCAAGTTTGCTAGCAGAATGGAAGGAAGTGGGGGTTTATTCGATCGCCTACTAATTCTCAGAAGGCAGCCCGCCCTCTGGCCCCTTTTGCTCTGCCTCCTCTTCACGCAAATCACAGGGATCTGGGCCTGTTCCCGAGAAAGCAATATATCGTTCGCATCGGGCTCGTCAGACTCGTTAAAGGAAAACAATTATTCTGCCAGTCCGTGGTGAGTAATTGCAGTCCTGATGTCCAGAAGTTATTTTCGGTCATAAGAGACGGTAGCGGCAACATTATTTACAAAATAAGTTTAAAAAATTGTTACAAACAACGCAAAGAAACGAACAAAAACACAATCGGTTGGGGACACATAAAACGTCAGCCTTCTTCTCCGGCTCCATTGTTGTGATTAAGTTTAAAAGAAGCACAAACTGAATTACTTTCAAGGAGGACTGGCTTGAATTGTGAAGATGACAACACAATTTATTTTCATAATGAGCCAAATCTTTTGGTTTTCTACCCAAAGTTGCAAAGGAAATGCTGTGATCTATTTAATAAACACAATTGACCAGCATAATGGATAAAAGAGTGTGGCGGTATAACAGGAACTACGGAATCTAGTGGCCACCTGCTACTTTCACAGTACTGTTTGGTAAATAATGCAAGTGACAGAGATATTTTTCTGAACAGGGGAATAAAACATGACTAGATTCACAGGAAATACATGACATAGTATGGATAAGTGATATGTAACGATTGAAAAGGAATCAGCTGTGACCCACCAGTTGTCCCTGACCCACCATTTGGAAAACACTGGTCTAGTGAACATAACTGTTGAGTTAGTTAAATCAGCCAAAAACAGTGAATTTAGTCAGGCCAGTGAGTGGGTGAGGTAGGGGTGAGTCATTAGTGTGAGCAAAACCTATATTCTTCTCTTGGTATGATTAAACCACACCATAACCTCTGATTGGGCATGACTATATAAACCGTTTTGCCCAGATGTGTGGTTTTTCTGTGGTTTAGAGTAGGAACCTGTCATCAAGTCACTGTCCCACTGACGGACTCTGACTGGTGATGATGAGAAGTCAACTCCTTTGTCAGTATTGCCATGCTTGGTAGCTAGTTGATGATCTTTGGGATTTCACCCAGACTGTGGTTTTCATATTGTGCTGTTCGGCTGCAGGACTGACACTCTGAATGTCTTGTGTGTCTGTCTCTGTCGGTCTGTCCGTTAGCCTTATTGTTGTTGGTGTTTATACTGTATGTTGCTACTGTTGGTTTATATGTATCCAACTGGGTGGTTACTCTGCATCTTTTAAACTGAATGAGATGTTGCTCAACAATGCCTGGCTGGCATATGCCTTGTCATTTCACAGAGCCGTACAGACACAGGTGTCCACATTATTAACTAACCACTAAAACACTGTTGACAGGTTTTGAGAACACATATTTATTATAAAATATGTTTTCATTCTTGCAGCAAATAAACCCACAAACCTGGAGGATATAAGGCTTCAGCAAGCCAATCAGTATAATGAGTTGATATTGATGTCTGTAGCAGTGAAGTGTTCTTCTATATGAGTGGCTGAAACCACTTATTACCACAGTTCATGATGCCTCCTGCTAAATCATTAGCATCTGAATAGTGCTACCACAGACAGACAGAGGGGATATTTTCAAAGAGGCTCTGCCGATCGGTCACATGTGTTTGGGATTTGTTCAGAGAAATATTTGCCAAATTAATGTGCTGTGAAATGCATTATTCATGAGTTGTTTCGGCGCTCCATTCGCCGGAAAACCAGGCAACCACTCAGTCTAATTAGCAAGCTGTGTCCAACCTGGACTCAGGGGTAGATGTAACATATTAAATGTAAATCCGGGACGTGCCAATTAGTATGATATGTTACATTTTGCATGGTGTGTATTCATTTTGGATGTCCGTCATCCATTTGGTATGATATGTTACGTATTACAATTTATATGATATGTCACGAATTGCGATTTGTACAATATGTTACAAATGTGCAAAACATATGAAATGTTACCAATTCCAATTTGTTGCGAATAACGTTAGCTAGGTGGCTAACGCCAATGTTAGCTAGGTAGGTAACATTAGCTAGGCTAGGGGTTAGGATTAGGGATAAAGATTAGGGTTAGGGTTAAAGTTAAGTTTAGGAGTTGGTTACAGGGTTAAGGTTAAGGTGAGGGGAATGGTTAGCTAACGTGCTAAGTAGTTGCAAAGTAGCTAAAAAGTAGAAAGTAGTTGCAAAATTGCTAATTACCCAAAATTATAAAGTTGTCCGTGATGAGATTTGAATATGTAACCTTTGGGTTGCTAGACATTTGCGTTATACCTCCACCCATCAACCTGACCGACCAACCAACCTACTTTCGTTATTTACTCAAGTAACCTTCTGTCTTATGTAACCATACCAAATTTGAGTGTCCCGAATGTACTTTTACTATGTTACGCCTAGTCTATGAGACCAGGCTGTCTAGAGAGGCCAGAGCAGCCTGGCCCCCTCTGTGTGAGAGAAAAAACGTCACACACACACACACAGCTATACAGACTGTGAGACAGGAGAAAAAACCTGCCTCTACCTCCACACACAGGGACCTTTCTGCTTTTTTTGTTTTGCTAAGACCTCCTAATGAACTAAACCTTTCGTTGAAGTTTTGTTGTTGTTCAAACCTCTTTATTACATTGTCACAGACCGTAAAGGTTAATCCGCTCGAGTCTGAGGTGTGGTCCTGTTTGAAAAGTTCTCCAGGAATTAAGTCCTTTTTAGGCCAGCATGTGGAGGCTTGAGTTCACAGATCTTATTTCCTCCAGGGCCTGTGACCACTCCCTGTTCTCTACTGCAGTCAGTCAGTCAGTCAGTCAGTCAGTCAGTCAGTCAGTCAGTCAGTCAGTCAGTCAGTCAGTCAGTCAGTCAGTCAGTCAGTCAGTCAGTCAGTCAGTCAGTCAGTCAGTCAGTCCGTCAGTCCGTCAGTCAGTCAGTCAGTCAGTCAGTCAGTCAGTCAGTCAGTCAGTCAGTCAGTCAGTCAGTCAGTCAGTCAGTCAGTGCAGCTCTGTAGGAGGACAAAGCTACTGCTAATCACTTCTGCATGTGAACACATATGCTTAGATATGGCCTACTGCATGATGCAGTTTTGTGGGCTTTTTAAGTCTGTGGTTAGAGTGTCAGAATGTGACAGCTTCTTGTCTTTTTCCTCCTCAGACATCCAAGGAAGTTAGAAACTGCTAGGCTGCTTGCTCTGGACTGTTGCTAAATAAAGGTACAAGAAGACTGCACACTCAGATCTACAGTACGCTCCCATGTGGTTTATTGAAACAACATTTTGTAATGTTTCTCGACTCTTGAGTCTTCTTTTATTTTTTGCTGAGCCTGAGCCTTGACCTCTAGCACCTGCTCCAAACCACTGGACGTGTGTGTCATCTTGTCTTCACTACATGCTCTGTAGTGGAGACATCCGGTGGTGCGGTTATGTTGTCAGAACCCTGCTGGATGCAGATGACGATGATTTGACCTAATTGGCTGTTTTATTAGTCTTATCTGTCTCACTTGTGGAGCTGCTCTGAACGATGGAGGGACAGAAGAAGAATAGAGGGAATGGATGTTAGAGGACAAAAGAAAGTTTAATCAACAGTTTTATTCTAGCGTTATCGCTGTCCCACCTGGGGCAGAATGGTCATAAAACAGACGGCCTGACAAGACGGACAGAACCAACAAAGCCGGTAATGAGTGTCAAGCCGAACAAACAAAGCGAGCGTGAGGACGACATAAATATGTGGAGCCCATTGTGACAGACTATGTTGTTGTACATTACCGATAGGAGCAGCAATCAGTGTCTCTGGGGTGCAAAGCAAGAGGAACCCAGAGGAATACATGTGTGACCATTGTAACAATGAGTCTCCCCAAAGTGCAGATGGGACCAGGGTGGTTGGTGCCAGCTGTTTACTGTCTCTGTCTCTGCCCGGGGGTGAGAGTGGCACAGCAGGCAGAGCCGTGCCCGTCGCTAGGGCACTGCCTACTGTCCAGACCGCCAGAATGACACTCATTATCACACTGTTTACTTCAGGGAGCTGGGGGTGATACTTACACTGGTACTGGCTGTTGGTGTGTCAAGGACTGTGTGTGTTTGCCTGTGAGTGAGGACAAAAGGGAGAACAGAGATTTTGTTTTAATGTTTGTGTTTCATAGAGAAAGAGAACGTATTTGAAACTCTGTGTGTGTGTGCGTCATCTTTGAGGGTGTGTGTGCTGTACACTGGCCTTTGTTCCTCATTGTTCTCCTCTCTTCCATGTGACTACTCAGTGACAAGGGATACTCAATCTCTCTCTCTCTCTTGCTCTCTCGCTCTTTGATTGTACAATAATAGTTTTGAGCCTCGGTGTCAACAGTGCTTTCTCTCTGAGGGGCGGGGATAGATTTGAATTAGCATGTAGCACAGTTAGTGTGGGCACACATCCACCCATACCGCTCCTTGCTTTTCACTGCCTAAGGGGCAGGTGTTGGATCGGATTCATATCCTGAAGCACATGCGGAAAGTTTTCCCATATCCTTTATTCTAAGGTGTGTCTGACGTACAGTAAGTAGGTGTGTCTTTGTGAAAGTGAATGTGTGTATGCGTGTTCCCCTCTATGAACAGCTGTGGAGTACATATGGAGGCCTCTTCATGCTCTGCTTGTCTTGGGCCCTGTGCTGTATACAGGCCGACACTGTAACTCATACAGATACAAACAGTCTTTTACACACAGATGGAAAGATATATGCTGCCTGTGTGTCGGTGTGGGCTTTGATGCTGATCACTTGAGGAAAACCTGTACTGAGTCTGTTGTGCTCTGTCGAGTGTAGATATGTGTTCCTGTCCCCCTGAGAGCTGACCCTAGTAGCTTAGCTGACATTAAACTAGACAAATGTCACCAATGAATGACCATCACCTCTACTGTACGGTGGAAACTTAGAATTGGTTGGCATGGACCACTGTGTGCTTGCTTGTGTGAATCTGTGTGCGTTTGCGTCAGCAGTCATGCTACCAGCAAAAAGATTGTAATCAGATTAAAGATACTTTTGAAAAACTGCGTACTTGTGTGAATCTGTGTGCGTTTGCGTGAGCGTGCATGTGTGTGTGAATCTTTGTGAATGTGTGTGTGTGTGTTTAGAGTGATCTATCAAGTGAGTTAGTAGCCACAGGAATGTGTCTATGGTTACCATGGTTAGAGGTTATCAGGGCAAGGAGCTCTCTCTTCTGAGGAAGAACACCTGATTATTCACCCTATTCAATCCTAGAACAAGTTGTGGCAAGAGTCAGCCTTAGCCTCCAGAGCACCAGACTAGACCTGTGTGTCAGTGTTGGTTTCTTCCATTGGAATAATGATGAGTGTGTGTAGCAAGCAGCCATGTTGGAGGCTTCATGATGATGATGATGATGATGATGAGAGGCATGAAAAGAGAAGGGAAGTGAGAGAAGGGAAGGGCACATGTCTGTAATCACTGTTCTGTCTCTCTGGGTGGATCTGGGGTGAACTAGGAGATAAGGAGCAAAAGCAGAGCAGCATTGAGCAACTTAGGGTGGGTTGAGGGGATGGGGTCCGGGCGGGGGATATTTCTGGGCTGCTTTTTGTCTGTTCTCTGAGACTTTTGGGTGTGGAGGGCCTGGGTGGATATTTGTGTTTTTGAAAACCTGGAAAGTGATGGTGGATGTGTTTCTGAACATGTGTCAGTGGTCTGTGTGGATCCTCCACACCTTTCACACAACCACATAGATGAGTGTTAGTCAGGCCTTGAAATGCCACTGTAAGGATGTGGTGAAGTCGACCTGAAGACAGTTGGGGTTGGAGAAGCTGTCAGAGGCTGCTGGACGTCTCATTGACATACTTACATTATCCCAGGATAGATGTGCACGATTAATTACGTATGATATTTCATGCTGTTGTTGGTGGCATGTTGGCATGCTGTTACAGGGCGGCAGGTAGCCTAGCGGTTAAGAGCATTGGGCCAGTAACCGAAAGGTGGATGATTCGAATCACTGAGCCAACTAGGTGAAAAATCTGCTGAAAGAGTTTGTATAATAAAAAAAAATTCTCCAGAAGGTAGGGGTCATGAATAATGACGAGTGAGCAAGTTACAGAGGGTCAAATCCCCTGTTTTTTGGTAATTTCGAGAGAGTAGCATTTCTTGGGGGTATGATCTTTGACCCTCTGTAACTTTCTCACTCATCATTATTCACAATTCATTCAGGATTATCCATAATCACGGTAGCATCCACATTAATGTAGTAGTGTTTAGAAACATATTCTATTCTAATATACAATAAAAGTGACTCCAAAATGAGCTCAACGTAACACACCGGGAGTCAGAAAGCAGGTGCAGAAGGTGAAGTGAATAATGAACTGATGACATGAGAAGAGTACTGAATGTGGGAGAAAACAATAACACCTAAGCACTGATGACAACTGAGGGCTAAATGAAAGGGGAGTAATCAGGGTAGTGATGAAGTCCAGGTGTGCCTAATGATGGGACACAGTCCACCAGGTACTGAAGCCGACCCCCACGACGTTGGGAGTCCAGGAGGGATCTGACGGCATAGGCAGGGCTTCCCTCAACATCCAGGGGAGGTGGAGGGGTGTCGTGGGAGACAGCATCAGCCAGGGGACCAGGAACCATCGGCCTGAGGAGGGAAACATGAAAATAGGGTCGGATCCGGTAGTTAGTGGGGAGCTGTAATCGGTATGTTAACTCAATGACCCTCCGGAGGACATTGAAATGCCCCACAAACTCAGCTTCCGACAGCGCAAGCGGAGCAGGAGGTTCCTGGTGGAGAGCCAGACGCGATCACCAGGATGGAACACGGGAGCCTCACTACGGTGGCGGTCTGCCTGGTCCTTCTGTCGGTTGACGGCGCATTGGAGCCTCTCGTGGGCAGCGTTCCAAACCTCCTCTGCACGCCGGAACCACTCATCCACCGCAGGGGCTTCGGTCTGGCTCGGTGTGCACGGGGCCAGGGCCGGCTGGTACCCCACTGGTAGGGAGACAGCTCGGTGTGCACGGGGCCAGGGCCGGCTGGTACCCCACTGGTAGGGAGACAGCTCGGTGTGCACGGGGCCAGGGCCGGCTGGTACCCCACTGGTAGGGAGACAGCTCGGTGTACACGGGGCCAGGGCCGGCTGGTACCCCACTGGTAGGGAGACAGCTCGGTGGAGGAGTGACAAAGTGAGTTCAGAGGCCCACTTCCCCTGCCGGTCCTGACAGTGACTTCTAAGGAACCTCCCCAGCTCCTGGTTGGTCCTCTCCACCTGCCCATGGGACAGAGGCCAGTATCCAGATGTGAGACTGACCATGACCCCTAGCTTCTCCATGAAGGCTCTCCCACAGTGAGACTGAGTGGTGCTGTGATGTGCGTAATTGTGCCGGATCCCAATGGTCGCGTATCCGGGGCTTGGGACAGGAAAAGTAGAGGAGAGCGGGTATGAGGTTATGGTCAGGGAGGAGGCGAGGGCCTGGTCGATGATGTTCCCAGCGGCACCGGAGTCCCTTCCACTGGTCTCCTGCTACTGTCCTCCCTTCCACTGGTCTTCTGTTACTGTCCTCCTTTCCACTGGTCTCCTGCTACTGTCCTCCCTACCACTGGTCTCATGCTACTGTCCTCCCTTCCACTGGTCTCCTGCTACTGTCATCCTTTCCACTGGTCTCCTGCTACTGTCCTCCCTTCCACTGGTCTCCTGCTACTGTCCTCCATTCCACTGGTCTCCTGCTACTGTCCTCCCTTCCACTGGTCTCCTGCTACTGTCCTCCCTTCCACTGGTCTCCTGCTACTGTCCTCCCTTCCAATGGTCTCCTGCTGCTGTCCTCCCTTCCACTGGTCTCCTGCTACTGTCCTCCCTTCAACTGGTCTCCTGCTACTGTCCTCCCTTCCACTGGTCTCCTGCTACTGTCCTCCCTTCCACTGGTCTCCTGCTACTGTCCTCCCTTCCACTGGTCTCCTGCTACTGTCCTCCTTTCCACTGGTCTCCTGCTACTGTCCTCCCTTCCACTGGTCTCCTGCTACTCTCCTCCCTTCCACTGGTCTCCTGCTACTGTCCTCCCTTCCACTGGTCTCCTGCTACTGTCCTCCCTTCCACTGACATGTTGTTATGTTGAGCTCATAATGTTTTTTTTCTCTTTCTGTCTTCTAGTGGTCAAGGCAAGACTGTGAAAACAGTCTTGACAGCCCCTCCCTCTCACTCTACCCCTTTCTCGCTCTCCTCTCTCAATATAATGTCACTTCTCCCAGCTCTTACTGACACCTGCCATGACACCTACACTTTTTTTGATTTACTGTATCAAGCACCGACTGTGGACGTCCTTGGATGTTGAAAGTAGTTGAAATTTGGTCAGTTCGCCCTGGCCAGACAAAATCTGAACCAATTACAGACGTCTATGTTCCACAAGTTTGGACATCACAGTAGAGTACAGTAAATAAAAAACGTTGCTTATTCCTGGAAAATGGTTTAAAAACACATATGCCTTATTTCTCTTAGCTTCCATTTGATACCAAATTGTATGTTCTCCTATAAACTTCACATGATAGTGCTCATGGGGCTTTTTACATGGTAATGCCCCATAGATACCACCGTTGTTCCTGTGACAAACAAACAGTGAGAATAGCCAGGCAGTAACGTGGTTGGTTTATTTCCTGTTGGTGTGCTTGATCACATTTCACTGTCTAGGAGGTGTGTTTTTGTGGGAGGACAGCTTGTCATGGCACACTCAACTCCTAAGCTGTCACAGGGTGTCATAGGCAGCGTGAGAACCTGTCACACTAGGGCTCGTTTGGACAATAAGACTTGGCCAGGTGAGGTGCTATATGAGATTGAGCTAATGTATAGGGGTCAGAGGACAGATACCTCTGTTAATCCAAAGCGTTACCCTCTTCTTATCTAATATGTCCTCACCTTATCTCACCAACTGATTTTACAACCATCTGAAAACACTAGATAAATTAAAGGAAATCTTTGGAAGCCTATATCAACGTTTACACTTGCTTCCACCTATCGTCCAGTTCTGCCGGATCAATACAAGTGACAAGGAATGGAAGGCATTTTGTAGAATTCAGGTGTAGTGTTTGTTCCAGTTTCCTACCTGAGTGTGTTGAGCGGTGTCTCTCTCAGGCCACTATGATGGGTTGGTGTTGGATGCCATGTTTGATTTACTGGGTTACTGAGTGTATTTTTAGAGTCCTAGTCTTCTCATAGACAAAGGAGAGTTTGTTCCAGCGTCTCTCTCCCTCTCTCTCACACAGGCCTGTAAGGTAGCATTCCACTGCTCTCGGCCTGACCGATACCAGAGGAAGGAAAGAGGGCTGTTATTGAAGGAGATAAGCAATGCGATAGAGATTGATGACTCATTTAATCTCATCTCGAATAGAGTGAACTCACTTTGGTCTGTGTGTGAGTTTTTTATGTGCAGTCGTGATAATTCCACCATAGTGCTAGAATGCTCTTTTGGTGAGGTTGATAAGCAGATTAACCCTCCCTCCCTGACTTGCATTCTAAATGAAAACAGCCTGTGTGAGTAACCGGAAGATAGATACAAATGTGGCAATGTTGAGTTGTGACTCCTTTGTGTGGTGGTGTTGTGAATAGTTCTGTGTCCTGTTGCCAAGTGTGCTCCCCTGTTGCTCCCCAGCTCATCCAGTGTTTGGCCTGTAAATACCACATCATGAGTAATGTTGGGGGTAGCTTGGTCACAGGGAGGGGAGCTAGTAATGGTATATAAACCGTAATAATGACGGTTTGTTAAGAAAGCTGGAATTTTTGTGCTCATGAGATGAAGTCAGTGCATTCCTGCTGGGCAGCTCCCGTATAGGTGGCGCCTGGACCACAGTCAACACTCAATGGGGAGGAGATAATAGAGGATTTGGGTAAAAACACCTCAGCGAGAGGAGGGGGAGGAGCTAGGCTAGGGGGGGGAACTCGAACACTAGCTGTGCTGTGTGCCAGTTACACAGCAAGTGGGTCATATGATCTATTACTCATGTTGACAGAACCTTTCTAAGGATCACGCTGCCATATTGGTGTCTTTGGCCTTAATGAGTTATCATGTGCCAAATGAGACACTTTATAGGCCTAGCCTACTACTACTGTCATAAAAAAAAAGGTTTCTGTGTGTGCTTTATTGACTTTGAGTCAGGCTACACATGTTATCGCCTTGTTATTAGTGGAATACAGATCAAGCATAGTCATAAATCGGCACACAGGGAAGTGGTAAGTGCTGCTCCTGTTCGTCACTGTGAAATACACTCAGGCTTAAATCTCATCCTGTGTTAGGCTGCGCTGCTCTTCCCAGAGACAGTCTCTGAAGTTCCAAGTCTGCCAAGTCTGCCAGGTCTGCCAGGTCAGCTCCTGGTGGGAGGCATCAAAGTGTAACACACACACACACCGAGTGGCTACAGTGCATTCTGCCTGTCCACTCCTCTTGGCAATAAGCTGTCTTAACGTCTTTGAAGGAGGGAAGTGGAGATATTAATTGGGTTACAGATCTGTGTTGACGCTCTCGGGTCCGTGAGGTACCATCGGAGCTTTAACTAACCAACAGGAAACTTCAGGAACGCAATACTCGGCTCTGCTCAGCTCCCCAGGGGCAGTGGACTGGAAATGTAAACCTCAGTCACTACTGGTAGACTCAGTCACACATACGCAGGGCCTGACGTCAAAACGGCTCTGTTACGTATAGAGCCTGCAGGAGAGATGCTAAACCCATAGCCTCAATAATCAACAGATGGAGAAGGAAATGGGCCACTTGTATGTGACACAGATGCCTACAGGGTGTGTTAAATTTAGCAACAATAATATGCCTCTGTGTCTTGAGGGATTACTTTTTTTCACCCCCTTTGGCTAGATAACGTTGTGGAAGTTCGACATGTTTCTTGTAACACGTATAGTATTTTGGTACGGCCGGTTGGTTGGTTGTGAGGGTGTTGTTTAATCTTATCCATGTTTCTCTTCCTTGCAGAGAGGAGTCGGTAGTACCATGCAATGCTGAACTGAGCCAAACCGAGCCAAGCCAAGCGGATCTAAACTGAAACCTTGTCACATCTCGTAGCGTGGCGTCTCAGATGGAGCTGAAGGTGTGGGTGGATGGAGTGGTGCGCGTTGTCTGTGGCCTATCAGAGGAGACTTCCTGCCAGGATGTGGTCATCGCACTGGCTCAGGCCATTGGTCAGTATCTCAGTTCCTCTTCCTCTCTAGGGTACAAGTTCTGTCCCTCGACATCCTTAAGGCTCTTTCCAAACCAACCCTGACTGGCCCCTACCCCATAGTCACCTGGCCCCTACCCCATAGTCACCAATCTGAAAAGATTGGATAGGATTCAGCAATATGGTGAGAATCCCACTGATCATAGGGCAAGGTGTCTTCCACCTATCCCATCCTTTCTGACCTCAAAGAAGTGCCAAGGGGGAAAGGGGCTAGGAGTTGACTTGGTATGGAGCAAGCTTCTGTCACCACACTCTCAGGCTGTACTGAAGCCGCATACTGCAGTGCCAAAAACTAAACTCCATATTTAGCAGTTTCCTTTCCTCTGTGAGTGAGCGGCTGCCAGGTCATTAGGGAGAGCTTGTCCTCATTTCAGAGTCCTCATGGAGATTTCAGTTTGTTTGAACATGTTTATATGTTGTATAAGACTTATACAACAGTCTTCTACTCATATTTTTCATTGCTAAGAGAAGTGAGAGAGAGTTGAGTGAAGGACTGCAGACCTAGAGTTTAGAGTCTTGTATAGCCATTAGCCATAGCCCAGAGCCAGAGAGAGGGCAACTAGCAGTTAACTGTATAGATTATGGAACTTTGGGTGTCAACATGATGCCCACTTACTGTGCATTTGTGTGGTGATGTCTGGTATGTGTGGTGATTTGTGGCTCTCTGTCTCTCCCTCTCTCTCCCAATCTCTTTCCCGCTCTCTTCCTGCCACAGGTCAGACGGGTCGCTACGTGCTAATCCAGAGACTGAGGGACTCAGAGAGGCAACTGTTAGCCAATGAGAAGCCCCTGGAGTCCCTGGCCAAGCTGGGCCAGCACAGCAACGATGTCCAGTTCTTCCTGCGCCGCACCGGCCCCAGTAGCAGTGATGGACCAGGGTCTGGCTCTGGCTCCAGCCAGGACCGGGTCACCCCTCTTCCCCTGCCCAAACACCCCAACCCAGAACCCCTCAAACACAACCAGCCCAAGAAGTCCCTTACCTTCAACCTGGGGCCCTCCACCTCCCCCAGAACCAAAGCCAAGCAGCTCATCAGAAAGTCTCCCCGCGACTCCCCCGAAAAGAGGGCCTCACCCAGCCCCATCCCTCCCCACTATGCTCCCTCCCCACACTCCCACTCCCCCTCTCCCTCCTCACACTCCCCTTCTCCCTCCCCCCACTCTTCCTCTCCCTCCCCTCCAGTGGGCCCATCCAAAGAGGAGGTTTTCCGGCAGGTTCTTCAGCAGCAGGAGAGGCTGAGGGCCATTGAGGCCCAGCTGGAAGCCATGGAGAGAGACTCTCGGTCCTGGAACAGGGCCTCCCCGGCCCCCTCCCCTGTCCCAGAGGCTCGTCTCCCGGAGGAGATGGAAGCTCTGGAGCAGGCAGCCAGGAGGAACCAGGCCGAGTTGGCCCACGAGACGTTCTGGGAGGAAGAGCTGCAGGCGGAGGTGGAGAGAGAGAGGGGGATGAGGAGGAGGCTGGGGGAGCTCCATTCCAAGATGGACGACTGCGGCCGGCGACTCCACGACTTCTCGTCTCGCTCCGCCCAGCTTGAGCAGCAGATCCAACAGGAGAGCCTAGGTGGCAGCGCCCCGCCTGGGAGGGCCAATCAGGCAGGGGGTGAGGAGTCCCTAGGGGCGATGAGGGCGGAGTTACAGAGCCAGGGGAGGCACAGCGAGGAGCTGGAGGGGGCGTTATCAGAGACGGACAAGGGTCTGGGGAAGGCCGAATCACTGCTGCAGGTAAGGAGAGAGGGCAGGGCCCTGGAGAGAGGGGTGTAGCTCACTCTCTCCTTCACCCACACACCTACCCAGTACCCACAAGAAGCTCAATGGTTGTAGCTCAGTGGTTCCCAAATGGGGGGTCAATGGTGTGGGACAAACTGATTCAAACCTGGGAAAGCAAGTGAGCCAATCAATGACATCAATCAATTAATGGTGGTCTGCAGTGATATTTTACGTTGTGATCTGGTGGATCACAAGAACATTTGAAAAACTTTATCAAAAATGTTTGGGAACCACGGGTGTAGCTACCCTCGCTCCCCCCCTCTTGCCAGCACACTGCAGCAAACACACACGTATACACTTATCAGTGCAATGACACTCAACAACAAGTAAATATGATCTCTAACTCCAATGGTGATGGGGAAATCTACAGTATATTTTGTGGGGAAAAAACTGTCTCAAAATTAAACAATGTTTTGTACTTAAATTCAACTTGTATCTAATTGGAAGAATGTTTGCTATGAATTGTAATGTGACCCCTGTTGGGTGTCTGACTGAACTTGCTTGACTGGTATGATTGGCTGTGACAGCCTAGTTCTCATCTGGACCGATTGGATATACTCTCCCATATACGAATCTGTACTCTCATTCGTATGACATTGACAGTACCTCTACTTCCTTATATACTTGTATCTTAAAACTTCTTATGGCTGCAATCCCGTTAACGGGATGATATGACAACAGCCAGTGAAAAGTGCAGGGCGCCAAATTCAAACAACAGAAATCTCATAATTAAAACTCCTCAAACATACATGTATCTTATACCATTTTAAAGGTAATCTTGTTGTTAATCCCACCAAAGTGTCCGATTTCAAATAGGCTTTACAGCGAAAGCACCACAAACTATTATGTTAGGTCACAGCAAAAATCACAGAACAGTTATTTTTCCAGCCAAAGACAGGAGTCACAAAAAGCAGAAATAGGGATAAAATGAATCACTAACCTTTGATGATCTTCATCAGATGACACTCATAGGACTTCATGTTACACAATACATATATGTTTTGTTCGATAAAGTTCAAATTTATATCCAAAAACCTCAGTTTACGATGGCGCCATGTTCAGAAATGCCTCCAAAATATCCGGGGGAAATTGTAGAGAGCCACGTCAAATAACAGAAATACTCATCATAAACTTTGATGAAAGATACATGTTTTACATAGAATTAAAGATACACTTGTTCTTAATGCAACCGCTGTGTCAGATTTCAAAAGCTTTACGGCAAAAGCACACTATTCATTAATCTGAGAACAGCGTTCAGCCACAAAAGGAAGCCATACAGTTACTGCCAAATTGTGCAGTCAACAAAACTCATAAAAAGCATTATAAATCTTCACTTACCTTTGCTGAACTTCGTTGGAATGCACTCCCAGGACTCCCACTTCCACAAGAAATGTTTGTTTTGTTTGGTAATGTCCATCATTTATGTCCAAATAGCTATTTTTGTTAGCGTGTTTGGTAAACAAATCCAAAGTCAGGAAGCACGTTCACTAAAGCAGACGAAATGTCAAAAAGTTCCGTAACAGTCAGTAGAAACATGTCAAACGATTGTGTTGGACTGTGCTATCCGTAAATTTTTAAACAAGAAAATTGTGCTGTCTGGTTTGCTTAATATAAGGAATTTTCAATTCTTACTTTTATATTTACTTTTGATACTTAAGTATATTTAAAACCAAATACTTTTAGACTTTTACTCAAGTAGTATCTTACTGGGTTACTTTCACTTTTACTTGAGTCATTTTCTATTAAGGTATCTTTACTTTTACTCAAGTATGACAATAGAGTACTTTTTCCACCACTGTTCAGTTGCACAAGTGCATTTTCTTGGCTTGACTTGGCCACAAGCAGGTCTGTCAGAGTTTGCTTACAGTTGGAGACGGTAATGTTGTTTACAGCCGGACTGATATATCGGTTCACTGATATTGTCGGCCGGAATTGGCCTTTTAATGCTATATCGGTATCGGCTGATAACTCCACAATAACCGATATTCAAAAAATAGGATGAAAAAAAGGAATTTCATGCTTATCTGAACACTTGTGGACATTCTTATGTGTCATTATTGTCACAAAGTTTGTAGCATAGTTAGTGGACAATTGCTCTTTTGGATGGCCATTTTTTTATTTCCCCGCTGTAAAACAGTATATCGGCAGATATATCAGTATCGGAAAGTTTTGCCCCCCAAAAAATCAGAAACGGTATCGGACCCCAAAAAACATATTGGTGAGGCTCTAATGTTGTTGTTGTGGCGAGGCTGTGCCTGCAGTGTGAATAATGGCCTTACCCAGTTGGAGGGAAACACAAGCCTCATCATAATCCACATGAAACCTGATACTCGAACAGAGCCACTTTGTGGATCAGGGCTACTGTTCAGGTCAGATACACCCAGAATTGTACATTCTGTTTCAGTAGGAAGAACAGCTTAGGTAGAGGAATGGTTTTGGAAAGTTTATCCAAGAAAACAAACAGAAGGCTACACTGATTGTGCTAATAACCCCCCCCCCCCCCCCCCCTCTTATTTTATTATGTAGCTAATGATATTCTAATGTATTTCATGTGGATTGAGTGCATTTGCTACATCCCACATTAAGAAAGGGCCATAGGCGCTCTTAGACTATTACAACCCATCTCCGGGGATCCATAAGTAACGGCTGTGCTACATTAGAAGTCCAGTCGATCATCTAAGTGGGAGTGTGACTTGGTCTACACCGTCATGATGACTGACTCATTTAGTGAGTCACAACATTTCTTATCCAGAGCAACTTACAGGAGCAATTGGGGTTAAGTGCCTTGCTCAAGGGCACATCAACAGATTTTTCACCTAGTCGGCTTGGGGATTCAAACCAATAACTTTTTGGTTACTGGCCCAACGCTCTTAACCACTCCGCTACCTGGCCCTATATAAATGGTCCTCCAAGGAGGAAGGACCCACTTGCTGCCTGGTA